>NC_086445.1:908259158-908509158 GCF_028390025.1 Pseudophryne corroboree | reverse complement strand
GGGCTCCAGAGATTTCACTGTAACGGGCCCCAAGATTTCGGTTGCCAGCCCAGGTTGCAATTACCTCTCTATCTATGTCCCTGCTGCTTCTCTATCTGTCCCTATGTCCCTGCTGCCCCTCTCTCTCTGTTTCTATGCCCCTACTTCCTCTTTTTGTTCCCAAGTCCCTGCTGCCCATCTCTGTCCTTTTGTCTTTGCCGACACTCTCTGTGTGTGTTCCTGCTGCCACTCTCTCTGTCTCTGTTCCTGCTGCCTCTATTTATTCTTACATCCCTGCTGCCTCTCTCTTTGTCCCAACGGCATCTCCCTAAGTCCCTACTGACCCTGTATCTCTCTCTATGGGGTAAATTTACTAAGGTCCCGATTTTGACCGAGATGCCGTTTTTTCATCAAAGTGTCATCTCGGTAATTTACTAAGCAATAATCACGGCAGTGATGAGGGCATTCGTAATATTTTGAAGTCCTAGGAAAAAAATCACGAATGAATACACCATCGGTCAAAACGCGGCTGTTTAAGTATGAATCTCGGTCATTTACTAAGAAGTGCAAAGCAAAAAAAAAACACTGCCGTGAAAAATTACAACTCGTAAAAAAGTGCTAAAAAAAAACAGACCTTTTTTTTTTATTCGTGATTGGATAGGCATGCACGGATCCATGAGATCCGTGCATGTATATCAGTGGGAAGGGGTGGGAAAGTGCTTATTTTTTTAAAAAAAATTGCGTGGGGTCCCCCCTCCTAAGCATAACCAGCCTCGGGCTCTTTGAGCCGATCCTGGTTGCAGAAATATGGGGAAAAAATTGACAGGGGTTCCCCCATATTTAAGCAACCAGCATCTGGCTCTGCGCCTGGTCCTGGTTCCAAAAATACGGGGGACAAAAAGAGTAGGGGTCCCCCGTATTTTTAAAACCAGCACCGGGCTCCACTAGCTGGACAGATAATGCCACAGCCGGGGGTCACTTTTATATAGTGCCCTGCGGCCGTGGCATCAAAAATCCAACTAGTCACCCCTGGCCGGGGTACCCTGGGGGAGTGGGGACCCCTTCAATCAAGGGGTCCCCCCCCCAGCCACCCAAGGGCCAGGGGTGAAGCCCGAGGCTGTCCCCCCCCATCCAATGGGCTGCGGATGGGGGGGCTGATAGCCTTTGTTGTAAAAGAAAATATATTGTTTTTAGTAGCAGTACTACAAGTCCCAGCAAGCCTCCCCCGCATGCTGGTACTTGGAGAACCACAAGTACCAGCATGCGGCGGAAAAACGGGCCCGCTGGTACCTGTAGTACTACGACTAAAAAAATACCCAAAAAAACACAAGACACACACACCGTGAAAGTATAATTTTATTACATACATACACACATACATACATACTTACCTTATGTTCCCACGCAGGTCGGTCCTCTTCTCCAGTAGAATCCAAGGGGTACCTGTTGAAGAAATTATACTCACGAGATCCAGGGGTCCAGGGTCCTCGGGGAATCCAGGTGTAATCCACGTACTTGAAAAAAATAACAAAACGGACACCCGAGCCACGCACTAAAAGGGGACCCATGTTTGCACATGGATCCCCTTTTCCCGACTGCCAGAAACCCACTCTGACTGATGTCTAAGTGGGTTTCTTCAGCCAATCAGGGAGTGCCACGTTGTAGCACTCTCCTGATCGGCTGTGTGCTCCTGTCCTAACTGACAGGCGGCACACGGCAGTGTTACAATGTAGCGCCTATGCGCTACATTGTAACCAATGCTGGGAACTTTCTGCTCAGCGGTGACGTCACTTTAGGTCAACCGCAGGGCAGAAAGTTCCCAGCATTGGTTACAATGTAGCGCATAGGCGCTACATTGTAACACTGCCGTGTGCTGCCTGTCAGTTAGGACAGGAGCACACAGCCGATCAGGAGAGTGCTACAACGTGGCACTCCCTGATTGGCTGAAGAAACCCACTTAGACATCAGTCAGAGTGGGTTTCTGGCAGTCGGGAAAAGGGGATCCATGTGCAAACATGGGTCCCCTTTTAGTGCGTGGCTCGGGTGTCCGTTTTGTTATTTTTTTCAAGTACGTGGATTCCCCGAGGACCCTGGACCCCTGGATCTCGTGAGTATAATTTCTTCAACAGGTACCCCTTGGATTCTACTGGAGAAGAGGACCGACCTGCGTGGGAACATAAGGTAAGTATGTATGTATGTGTGTATGTATGTAATAAAATTATACTTTCACGGTGTGTGTGTCTTGTGTTTTTTGGGGTATTTTTTTAGTAGTAGTACTACAGGTACCATCGGACCAGTTTTTCCGCCGCATGCTGGTACTTGTGGTTCTCCAAGTACCAGCATGCGGGGGAGGCTTGCTGGGACTTGTAGTACTGCTACTAAAAACAATATCTTTTCATTTACATCAAAGGCTATCAGCCCCCCCATCCGCAGCCCATTGGATGGGGGGGGACAGCCTCGGGCTTCACCCCTGGCCCTTGGGTGGCTGGGGGGGGGACCCCTTGATTGAAGGGGTCCCCACTCCCCCAGGGTACCCCGGCCAGGGGTGACTAGTTGGATTTTTGATGCCACGGCCGCAGGGCACTATATAAAAGTGACCCCCGGCTGTGGCATTATCTGTCAAGCTAGTGGAGCCCGGTGCTGGTTTTAAAAATACGGGGGACCCCTACTCTTTTTGTCCCCCGTATTTTTGGAACCAGGACCAGGCGCAGAGCCCGATGCTGGTTGCTTAAATATGGGGGAACCCCTGTCATTTTCCCCCCAATATTTTTGCAACCAGGATCGGCTCAAAGAGCCCGAGGCTGGTTATGCTTAGGAGGGGGGACCCCACGCAATTTTTTTTTTAAATATTTGACAGTGTTTAATTTAAAAAAAACAAAAAAAATGAACCCCAGCACGGATCACACAGATCCGGCCGAGATTCATTGTAAAAAAGTCGGCAGTGTTTTGCTAATCACTGCCGTAAAAATAGAAAAAAAACCACGAATGACATCGACATCGGAACAAAAGAAAAACCCGAATACGACAGCTTAGTAAATTAGTCGTAATCAATTCAAAAAGTTGCAGTTTTACACTTTCGATGTCATTCGTGATTGAACTTTGACCTGAAACGGGAAAATACGAATCTTAGTAAATTTACCCCTATGTCCCTTCTGCCACTCTATCTGTCCCTAGCTTCCTGCTGCCTCTTTCTGTCCCTACGTCTCTCTCTCTCTCTCTCTCTCTCTCTCTCAGTCCCTGCTGCCAATCTCTCTCTGGAGGCCTGAGTTGGGGGGGGCCCTTAAGAATGTTGCTATGGGAGCCACAAAGTTCTAATTACGCCCCTGCCTCTGTATAAATATGGGGCTGATTCAGAGTTGGATGCTAATGGCACCTCTGCAGTTGTGCAGAATTATGCAAAAGCTACATGAGGTGTATTAAGTAAAAAAGTAGCCCATGATTCTGTGATGTGCTGCTGCATCTGAAGGGGCAGCACAGGATCATCTGCGTGCACATCGGACATCTAGTAACCCTGAGGTTACTCAGGATGTCGCAGACCAGATCTGAACGTGTGGAGTGTGGTGCCTGCTGATGTGCAGATCATTAAACATCAGAGATATATGGAAATCTCAGAGTCAGGCTCTATATGTGTAACCAAATATCTCCCCCTATTATCTAATAACACTCTTCTGTAACATGACTTTTTTTTCTTTTATCTTTGGCCTAATCTGAGCCATGCCAATGTAGGAACTCCAACGGCACATTGTGTCCTACCTGCTTTACAACATGGAGGTGCGAGAGAAAACCTGAGATTTGGGCACTACCATAAGTGTCCGATATGTGCTCAGCTGGGCAAGGGAGAGATGAAGCACCTTCTAAAGAGTTTGTTGTCCATAGCAACCAGTGAGCTTCTAGCTATAATTTATCAAATATATTCTATAAAATGATAGCTAGAACCTGGTTGGTTGCTATGGGCATTGTATGGTGGTCACTGGGATGCTCCTTGTATTGAATATCTCTCACTAGAATAGTAGACAGAGACATTGTGATTTATTTTTTTCTTTTACACCACAAGGATAAATGTGAGACCAGTGAGTGTTTCACAATGGATGAGACACCAGTCAGAATGATCTATTTTATAGTGACCTTTTACCAAGTCGGTGCTAATCTTTGGAATTCCCTGCTGTTGGATTAAGTAGTAATAATCATTTAATGTGTGTACTTGTCACCCTGGTGTGCTGCCTACCAGTACAATGCCTCACCTACTGGTATGATCACCTACTGTGACAGGATCTTTCTGCTGAGGCCACTTTTCATATTTTTCCAGGGCCACTTTAAGTTCCCAATCCGCCTTTGTCTGGCATAGAAGAAACGTGAATGATAAATCAAAGTAAATGTACCAGGAGGGTATTGACAAGCCATTAGAAAGTTATCTGAAGATGGAAACCCTTTATAACATTATCTTATATTGTGAATTTCTTACCCTGTTTCCAAGACAAAGTCATTGTCAATTATTAAGTTATCTCTTTAATTAAGTGAAAGGGAGACATGATATTTTCCTGGAGATGTATCAAGCCATGGAAAGAGATAAAGTTTGGTATTTGCCCAAAGCAAATGATGCTTCTAACTACAGGTATCATTTCATGTACTGTGCTGGATAAGTGACAGATGATGATTGGGTGCTTTGGACATCTCTACTTTATCTCTCTCCAGGCTTGATACATATCCTCAAGAGTGCTGTATATAAAATATATGTCTAGCTGCTATACAGCAGGCCAGGAGCACCAGCAGGACAGTAGATTAACAGTCATATCAGTAATAATTTGCAGACCCTGTGAAATTAGCATGCATAATGAACGGAGACTCAGTCAATGAGTACATAAAACATTTTTAGTTTATGCTAAAATATAAAAAATGTATTATGTGGAATATTTAACAAATAATATTTGCGAGACATCTTAGAAAACAGTCTGTTTTGGAGGGTGGTCTTCAGGTTGCCGAATGTCGGGATCCCGGCGCACAGTATACCGGCTCCGGAATCCTGACACCCGGCATACCGACAGATATTCTCCCTTGAGTTCCACGACCCCCCTGGAGGAAGAATAAATAGCGTAGCGCGCCACTGTGCCCGCAGTGTGTCGAGCGCAGCGAAGCCCGCAAGGGGCTCATTTGCGCTCACCACACTGTCGGTATGCCGGCGGTCGGGCTCCCGGCGCCGGTGTGCTGGTCGCCGGGAGCCCGGGCCGCCATCATACCAAACTACACCCATTTTGGAGGCTGCCCACAAATATTAAACAGCACCTGAATGCATGTATTAGGGACTGCAATGGATATTGGAGATATCTGCTGCATTCCTCCTATTGTGATCACAAAAGCAGCCACCAAAAGTTTCTATGGCCGTTGGTAAACTGCGAAACTCGCCAAGCTCCAGAACGCGAAGCATTTCTGAACTTGGCCTGGCAGCTAATGCCATTTCTAAATGGCGTTTGTAGGGGGTACGGTCATTAGGTCGACATGCACTAGGTCAACATGACAAAAGGTCGACATGCGTTTTCACAATTTATTTTTTCCTTTTCTGAACTTTTTCATATTTTACAATCCACGTGGACTACGATTGGGAATAGTAACCTGTGCCGAGCACAGCGAGGCACCTTGCCCGAAGCATGGCGAGCAAACACGGTGCACTAATTGGGGTTCCCCGTCGCTTTACGTAGAAAACAACACCAAAAAAATTAAAGAAAACAAACTCATGTCAACCTTTTTCCATGTCGACCTTGTTCATTTCAACCTAATGACTATGTTGACCTAGTCACTGTCTACCAATAGTGGTCGACCTAATGCCTGTCAACCTAATGACCCATATCCGTTTGCAGCTCGTGGCTTACATTATGTTCTTCCCAGAAGAAGGATCCTTGGGATCCCTCTGCATTACTGTCTGCTCTCATATACGCAGTCTGACGATTGCACATGTGAAGTAGCGCAGCCGGGGTCTAAACCCAGAAGTAAAGTGACTGCATTAGGGATTATTTTACTTCTTATACATTGCAGGGACGGGCATGAGATTGGTACTCATTATGGCATAAAAGCTACACCTCTGGACTCACGAAGAGTCACCGTTCAGCACTCTGGAGAGGAAAAACCCCCTTGGGGGGAACCTCTGGGGAACCATGGCCTCAGGATCGCCCTTCCCTCTGGGCATTAAGAGGTGTACTAATCGGGGGATCAGTATGATATCCCGGCGCACGGGATCCTATTGGTCGTAATATCGACGCTGGGATCCCGATACAAAAAAGGCTGCATGGGGTGAGTAAGGGGTGTTTTCCCCTCTCCCCACCCCCTTAAACCTCCCCCTTAATCCTCCCCCTTTGTGCCTAACTCTAAATGGGGGTACACACGGATAGATCCGTGCTTAAATTCTAAGCAATCTGACAGCAGCGATCAGGTCTGAATTAGCCCCATAGGTCGCCCAGCACACATCTCTTCCCATGTGTACAGGGCTTAACCCTCTCGCAGAAGTGCCTAATCCTAACCTCTGTCCCCATCGCCTAAATTTAACCCTCCCTCCCCCGCAGCCTAACCACCCCCGGGGTTGCCTAGCCTTAACCCACACTACCCACAGCCTAAATCTAACCCCCCGGGAGATATGAGTAACGTGAGGGGTACAATATTTACCAATACCTGCCTGTACTTACAAAAGGTCAACTGCTGTGTAGACTAAGAAGAAAAGAGGAAAAAACATTGTTAGTGGATGAACAAGCAGAGAAACTGCAAACAGTGGTGTGGTTGTGTAGAGAGAAAAATCTCTCTAACTATTGAGGACATGGACAGTGCCTAAAATATGGACAATTAACCCAAAGGACCAATTGTTTTATATAGTGCACACACTGGGGTGGGATAAGTTCTTTCTTATAGTAATAAGAGGGTACCATCAGAAAAGAAACTGGACCAGTAAATAATAAAAGCTATAAATTGCTAAAATTTAGGGGTCAATCCAATTAGGTAGAAGTTGCCATTGCTGCAATGTTTCAACATCGGCAACGGCACCCAAACTCGCACTCTTCGTGGCCAGATAGGGCTGTGGGCACTTGAGCGAGTTTGGGCTGCCGGAAAGTGCAGCTGTTGTAAGACAAACTCACACATAATTAAATTGACCCCTTAGATGTTAAATGACAAAAAATAGTAAAAATGAATGGTGTAATTGTGGCTCTGATTCAGTTGTGGTTGTTAAAGCGATCATTGCTGCAATATTTTGCCGTTTGCAATTGCATCGCAGTCCACCCTGAGTGAGTCTGAGCAGTCATAGGCTGAGCAAGTTTCCTAGACACAGAGCTCTCCAGCAGAAACACAGGTCACAATGGGTAATTTATACACGTGCACGGAAAGGTGTTTGAACAGAATTGACACGCCTGTGTACAGTTAGCCACCCCCATTACCACCCCACATGCTGACTTCCTGTCAATCACTTTGCGATGGGATCCTCTATGTGAGCTTGATCGCATCCTGTGCTTACACACATGCACAGTGAAAAAGCATTGCGCCACTTGCATGCAACAGCAGCTTTGCGTCCGCATCTTAATGAGGCCCCCTGTGCGGTAAGGAAAAGGACTCTAGGAAAAAGGGCCATGTCACCTTTATTATATGCAAAGATAGGGAAACAGTCACTTGTTACAGCTCTATTTTACATAATTTATACCATTTTGTCCCATTTCATCATTTGGTTATTCTATTGGGGAGATGTATTAAGCCCTGCAGAGTGATAAAGTGGAGCGAGATAAAGTACCAGCCAATCAGCTGCTAACTGCCATGTTACAGGCTGTGTTTGAAAAATGACAGATAGAAAAACTAACAACCCATCAGTTACTTTCTCCTCTTTATCACTCTTCCAGGCTTAATATAGCTACCCCCAGTTTATTGCTAAAGAGGTCACCCATTTCACCATCTCCAGAGAAGCGTCTTCTCCAGTTTTTACATTAGGGGAAACAGACAGAGAAAATTAGGCTCCCCACAACTACTGTGGGCATTATGTGTATAAGTGGCACTACTAGTACTGTGTGCATCATGTGTATAAGAGGCATTACTGCTGTTGACATTATGCATATAAGGGGCACTACTATGGACATAATGTGTATAAGCAGTACTACTGTGGGCATTATTTGTAAGAGGGATTACTACTGTGGACATTATGTATATAGGGGGCACTACTACTGTGTGCATTATGTGTATATAAGGGGGTAATATTACTGTGGACATTAGGCCTATAAGCAGCGCTACTACTGTGGACATTAGGCCTATAAGCTGCACTACTACTGTGCGCATCATGTGTATAAGGGGCATTACTACGGTTGACATTATGCATATAAGGGACACGATTGTGGGCATAATGTGTATAAGCAGCACTACTACTCTGGGCATTTTTTGTAAGGGTCATTACTACTGTGGGCATTATGTGTATAAGGGGCACTACTGTGTTGCATAATCTGACTAGGAGGCGCTACTGTGTGACGTACTGTGAATAAGGTCATTACTACTATGTGGCATACTATGTATCAGGGGCACTACGTGCGGTGTAATGTGGACAAGATTGTGCTTTTGTGTGGCTTAATTATAATTGGGAGTACTATTGTGTGGCCACGCCCCTTCTTTGTGGGACCACACCCTTTTTTCAGGCAGCTTGCGGGCACTTTACAATGTATGGGAGGGCTCAAATTTGTTATTTACAAGGGGGCAGCGAACACCCTAGGACCGCTCCTGCCCCCACCATCTGCATGTCCTATACTGAGCTGCCTCCATCTGCCTGTTTTGTATTGTCCGCTCTCCCCCACCATAGTCTCTGTTTTGTACTGTGCTCCCAATACCCCCCACCACACACACAAATAAAGAAGTATGGTAACTTACATCCTGCATGTTGTCCTCCAGTCCTTGCTGCCTCTGCGACCCCTCCCGTCGTCTTCAACTAAAACTTTGCAGATCTCTTTGCCAGATGATGATCTTCTAAAAAAACACAAAAGACTATCCTTAAGCATAGTACTAGTTTTAGTACAATATAATGTCCATGAGTCGACGGTTTTCCAATTTTCCTTAAACCAAACAACATACTTTCAAATTTATGAATATCACATTTATCTATTTTATTTACTTTTTCATCCCAAAGCAAGATCCTGCCTCATAGACTTATCTGCATCCACTGCCCTCTTTATTTCTGTAATGCTACATTTTTATTCCTAAATATGTCATTCCTTCCTGCGCTTCTCCTAATGTGTGCTTGTACCTATATTCCCTGTTCTTGTCTATCTTGCCTTGCCTTTCAGCTGACTATACTGCACTCTGTCTTCCTTACCCCCTCCATCATACCCTGCTATGTAGGACTCACCTCTTCCTACATGTCTTCCTGCATGGTGACTGGAAACTTCTGCAGCTGTAGATAGAATGTTACAGGAAAAAGCATTGTGATGTCACAGGCTAGGTGTGATGTCACAGTAATCAGCAGCAAAGCTACTAAGTTAGTTTTGTCAATTATAACTGGTTTTACATGAATTTCGAGTTTAAAAAAAAAATGAGTTTAGTGTAGAAATTAACTGTAAGGCGATGTTGTACAGAGTGCCTCAATATATAGGTAAAGGGAAAACAGAAGTGAAAGGTGGGGGGAGGGGGCAGTTGGGAGGTTTATTTCAAATGCGGCTCTGCTGTAGAGTGATTAGACGCTGTGCAACATGCCCCCATTTTCTGCAACGCTGCCTGTCGCTGCGGCATTGCACTACCTGATCTGCACATGCGTATATCTAAAAACATCAGAGATGTATGTACACACCGGGTTTACTTTTCGGGCAAAGCAGTGAATCCTTAAATCTCTTTTTGGGTGAACTGCGTTGACAAAAGACTTCAAAAATAAAAGAAGGCATTCAAAATAAGAACTCTCCTTTAGCACTGCTGTTTCATATATCACCCCCAAATATGCGGCCACAGATAGTTATAATTGGTAGCATCAGAAAATGTTTACAGATATAAATAGGATTAAAGGGGTTTTGTACAATGCTCCTTAATCTATTCTCACAGAGAGGGGGGGGGGGGGGGGGGGGGGGTGAAACCATCCTGCAGCCTGAGTCAGAAGGTTGTATTTATTAATGTGTGTTTTTGGGGGTACCTGCAAATATAATGGATCCAGTAAAGAAATAGGGTGATTCTGTACAAGATCATTCTGTACATTCAGTAAGTGCAATGATTGGACTTCTGAGTTTAGGAGCCAGGAGTCCTTCTGCTCATGCACAGAATGGTGCTCGCAGCACAGTGGACACTGGGAGGGATCCATTTAGATCCATCTCAAGGCTACCTACAGATGGCATTGCCTACCGGGTGCAAGCTCTGGAAAGTATCTCTTTCCAGAGCTTGGTACATATGGGAATCATTTTAGTACATCCCGTCCAAAGCCCTTAATGGGTTTTAAAGGGAAGCAGAGTATTATTTGCATTGTAGCAATCATTCATTATGATATATTTATTATATTGTCCTAATTCGGATAAGTACATAAGGCCTATCGGTGGTACCAACCGGGGGCCCCACTAGGGGGGGGGGAACCCCCCGGGTTAATGTGCGGCTGAAGCGTGGGTGAGGGGTACGGATCCCTCCTGGGGGGGACCCGCTGTAGCCCCTGCGTGTGACTGGCTGATATCAGTTGTACCAAGCATTTATGTAAGGCTACATACATTGGGAGACATGGGCAGTATAAATATTCAACGATAGCTCCGACGCCATGGTGGGTGGGCGGAGCTACACGAGAGCGGGCTCAGCAGCATTTTGCCGCCTTCCTCTACATAGCAGCAGCAGCCTCAACAGCTCCTCCATATCAGTCCCTGGATCGCTGGTACCGGGTGTAGAAGGGGAGAGACGCTATATCTGTGCACAAGTAACATCCCTCTGAGGGATTTCTCATATTACAGTCTCACTGTTTACACAAAAACGCTGACAGCCTCACTGGGGTCCTCTCTCCTGTGTCTCCTTACACATGCAATGAGGCAGGCTTGTAATATATGTATAAGGCTGTGTTGTGTGTGTATTACTCCTGTTTTTTCTGCTTCACAATGGTAAAACAGAAGTTATGCAGTGTATGTAATGCTAGATTCTCTCCTAGTTCATCTGGCTCAGTATCATGTGAACAATGTAGTCAGTTATCTCAGAATGCTGATGTCAATGTGGAGAAGAGTCCAGAGCCCTCCTGGTTGGGGGGCTATCAAAACTATGATGTCTGATATGTCATCTCAACTCACTGCAAATGCCAATAAGACTCAGGAACTGCAACAAGCAGTGGCTAGCCTAACTGCTAAACGTCCCCCCCCCCCCTCCCGCCTGCTTCAGGTGCACAAAAACGTGCTCTACCTGAACTCCTCTCAGATAATGATGATGATGTGGATGATACTGATGAGGATGATGTGAACCCCATAAGTGAGGGATTCCACTCCTACCCAGGGTATTGAACCTCTCATATTGGCTATTAGAGATGTGTTAAAGCTCCCCCTGGAGGATGCTAATACTCAGCAGTCAATGTTTCCTCCCACAAGACAAATTGACAGTCACATTTCCTGATTCCAAGGAATTGGATGACTTATTTAAAATAGCCTGGAAGAATCCAGATAAAAAATATCGGGTGTCAAAGCGGTTTTTGCATACATTCACCTTTGCCCATGAAGGCAGAAAATTCTGGGAAGAGTCTCCAGCAGTAGACGTCTCAGTCTCTCGCCTTTCTAAAAAGGCGGTACTCCCTGCTCCAGTCTCTCTTACAGTAAAGGACCCAGCAGATAGGAAAATTGAGACCACTCTAAAATCTATTTACATTGCTGCAGGTGTTGCTCAAAGGCCGGTCATTACAGGTTGCTGGATGACGCATGCAATTCATTCCTGGGCTAATCAACTTAAGGAAGGTCTCTTGGGTGATATGACCTTAGTTAATACTGTTACTTTCCTGAATCACATTCAGGGCACGGCAAGAGTCCTCTGTGACTCCCTTAAAGAGATTGGCAATATTAATGCTAGGACCACAGCTATGGCTGTGTCTGTGCGCAGAGCCATATAATTGCGTCAGTGGATTGCTGATGGTGACTCCAAACGTAATGTGGAATCTCTTCCTTTCACAGGTGAATGGCTCTTTGAACGTGAATTGGATGCATGGATTTCCAAAGCTACTGCTGGGAAATCCACGTTTCTCCCTTCAGGGGCTCCAACTGCTAGACGTACTTACCCGGGACCGTCTACTCAGTCCTTTCGGCCCTCCAGATTTCGATCTAGGGCCAGAGGGGCCTCCAGCGCAGCTAGAGGCTCCAGAGGAAAGCCTAAGAAACCAGTCGTTGCCGGATCTCAGGACCAGAACACCAGTTCTACTGCCGCAAAGCCTTCGACATGACGGTGCCCTCCCACCCCGAGGGAATCTCATGGTAGGAGCTTGGTTACATCACTACAGCCACATCTGGGACGGTTCCTGCCCAGATGCTTGGGTAAGGGACCTTATCTCTCAGGGTTACAAGCTGGAGTTTGACAGTGCTCCTCCCCAACGATTTTTCAAATCAAGCTTACCAGCTTTGGAAAATATGCGTGGTGCGCTACTACTGGCCATAAACAAGTTGGTCCAGTCCCAGGTCATTGTTCCAGTGCTCCTACTACAACAAGGACAGGGTTACTACTCCAGTCTGTTCGTAGTACCAAAACCAGACGGGTCTGTGAGACCCATTCTGAATCTGAAGTCCTTGAATCCTTACCTGAAGGTTTTCAAATTCAAGATGGAATCTTTGAGAGCGGTGATCACAGGTCAACAGGAATTCTTAGTGTCCCTGGACATAAAGGATGCTTACCTACATATCTTAATTTGGCCTCCTCATCAGGCCTATCTGATGTTTGCCCTACTGAACGATCACTACCAGTTTTAGGCGTTACCCTTCGGCCTGTCTACAGCTCCGAGGATGTTCACGAAGGTGATGGCGGAAATGAGGTTTCAACTCGGGGTCCAGGGGTCAATGTAATTCCATACCTGGATGATCTCCTGATAAAAGCGAGTTCCAGAGATCTTCTATTGCTCCACATAGATCGCACTATCCAACTTCTGTCGCACCATGAGTGGATCCTCAATCTGCTAAAGTCCCACCTGGAACAGTCTCAGCAGCTCCTGTTTCTGGGGATGCTACTGGATACTGTAGCACAGAAACTGTTCCTCCCAAATGAAAAAGTGAGAACACTACAAGAAATGGTTCGCATGGTGCTCCGACCTACTCGAGTTTCCATTCATCTTTCCATAAAATTGTTGGGAAAGATGGTGGCCTCGTACGCGGTGATTCAATTCGGAAGGTTTCATGCCAGACCATACCAATTGGACATCCTGAACAAGTGGTCCGGTTCCCATCTTCAGATGCACCGGATGATTCGGCTGTCACCTCAGGCCAGAATTTCTCTCATGTGGTGGCTACAGTCCTCCAACCTGCTGGAAGGTCGACGCATTGGGATTCAGGATTGGATCCTCCTCACGACGGATGCGAGTCTGAGAGGATGGGGAGCTGTCGCCCAAGGGGTGCAGTTCCAGGGCAGATGGTCTGCCCAAGAGGCTCTACTTCTGATCAACATTCTGGAACTTTGGGCTATCTACAAAGCTCTGATTCAGGCATCCCCTCTACTCCAGGATCAGGCAATCCAGGTGCAATTGGACAACGCTACGGCGGTGGCGTACATCAATTGACAAGGAGGGACAAAAAGCAGGGCCTGCATGCGAGAAGTCTCCAGAATACTCCTCTGGGCAGAAAGAAATGCAGGAGCACTGTCCGCAATCTTCATTCTGGGAGTGGACAAGTGGGAAGCGGACTTCCTAAGTCGCCACGACCTCCATCCGGGGGAGTGGGGACTACACCCTCAGGTGTTTCAACAGATCATATACAGGTGGGGATGCCCACAGATCGACTTGATGGCCTCTCGTCTCAACAAGTTTCGCTGCTATTGCTCTCGAACCAGGGACCCTCAGGCGAGTGCAGTGGATGCGCTGACATCGCCTTGGCCTTACCAGCTGGTCTACCTGTTTCCTCTGATTCCGCTGATCCCAAGGGTGCTCAAGCGGATCAGACATCAAAGAGTGGAAGCGATCTTGATTGCCCCAAAGAGAGTGGTACGTGGCTCTTCTGGACATGCCCGTAGAGGACCCTTGTCCTCTACCTCTAAGAAGGGATCTTCTTCAACAAGGACCGTTCGTCTATCCGGACTTACGGCGGCTTCGTTTGACGGCATGGAAGTTGAGCGGAACATCCTAGCATACAAAGGGCTTTCTAAAAAGGTCATTGCCACTATGGTGCAAGCCAGAAAACCTGTGACGTCAAAACACTATCATATCTGGCGAAGATAGGTCTCTTGGAGCAAGGAACACACATATCCCTCTGCAGAATTCAACTTTGGTAGGTTCCTGCAGGTTGGAGTGGGTAAAGGCTTACTTCTGGGATCCATTAAGGTCCAGATTTCAGCTCTTTCCATCTTCTTCCAGGGGTGCTTCACATACAACCTTCATTCGTGCCGCCTACAGCACCTTGGGATCTGGATGTAGTGTTACGCGTTCTACAGTCCTCCTAGTTTGAACCTCTTGACGACGGTAGAGGATATGTACCTCACGTGGAAAACGGTGATGTTACTGGCCCTGGCTTCTGCTAGGCATGTCTCAGAATTGGAGGGCCTTGTTGTGCAAAAGTCCGTACTTGGTCTTTTACGAGAACAGAGCGGAGCTCAGGACTAGACAGCAGTTCCTGCCGAAGGTGGTCTCTGCGTTTCACTTGAATCAACCTTTTGTGATTCCGTCCAGTTCTGACACTTCTGCTCCTCCGGTGGCATTGGATGCTGTGCAAGCCTTGAAAATCTATGTCAAAGGTCCGTCTCGGATCAGAAAGACCGATTCCTTGTTCGTGCTCTATGATGCGCAGAAAAAGGGTTGCCCTGCTCCTAAGCAGTCCATTGCTCGTTGGTTTAGGCTTACTATCCAACAGGTCTATGCATCGACAGCCTTACCTGGTCCACAGTCTCTGAAGGCCCACTCTACAAGATCGGTGGGCTCTTCCTGAGCGGCTGCCCGGGGAGTCTCAGCACTACAACTATGTCGAGCTGCTACCTGGTCAGGGAAGAACACCTTTGTGAAGTTCTACAAGTTTGATACCCTGGCCAAAGAGGATACCCAGTTTGGGCAGGTGGTGCTGCAGATGTCTCTGCACGTTCCCGTCCGTTCTGGAAGCTTTGGGACATCCCCATCTTACTAATCTGTCCCCAATATCCCTTATGGATGCTAGAGAAAATAGGATTTTAAATACCTACCGGTAAATCCTTTTCTCATAGTCCATATGGGATATTGCGCGCCCGCCTCTGTGCGGTGACGTTCTGCAGGGTCTCTGTTAGGTTTTCCTGTTCAGCTGTTGCTGTTAATGTTGCCAAATGTTGCTGGCTAAGTTTTTTATGTTGGTGTGCTGGTGTGAAAATCTCACCACACTTATTGTTATGTTCCTTCTCTCAAGTATGTAATTCTTGCGGCACATAGAACATTTGAATTGCCCTATAAATTGACGTTAATTTCACTGTTACATGGGCTTATCACCTATGCAGCCATTTTATGAGCTGAGCCAGTAATCCTGAGACTACAGGCTATAAATTCATTGGCCACCAGAGAAATCTCCACAGCTCAAGAAGATCTGATTGGCTGTAGTTTCAGTGAATACTGCAGCTACTTCAAGTACATGGTCCCACCTGTTCTCCCCAGTAAAAGTATGTACATGCTCATTCCTCAAGGAGTTTTGGTTATTTTGATGTACTGTATGCACACTCATTCTCAGACCACTGTGGCTTAACAAAAAGATTTAAGGTACGAATGCCCAAAAAGAGGCGAACATTCAAAAAGTATAAATCGGACGGGAAGGCGGAGTCATTCCAGTACTATAAGGATTGTAACAAAATATACAAAAAAGAAATCGGAGCGTCTAAAATAGAAACAGAAAAGCTAATTGCAAAGAAATGAAAATCAAACTCCAGAATGTTTTTTAAATACATTAACAGCAAAAAAATTAAAGAAACTGAGTATAGGCCCTTTTAAAAGGCAAGTTGGGCGTCCTAATCAAAGAAGACAATGACATAGCAGAAAAATGAAACTAGTTTTTCTTAACTGTATTCACAAGAGAGGACCAGATGGTGGGATTGATGCATAAATAAGCATTTAGAAGTGGGACATTATCATTGCTGAGGTTAAGTGAAGAAGTAGTCTGTGACCGATTTAAGAAAAATTAAGATTAATAAATCACCTGGTCCCGACGGAATTCATCCAAGCTTTCTCATGGAGCTCCACTCCAAATTAGCAAGGCCCCTATATTTGATTTTCAATGACTCTCTTTCATCAGGAATGGACCCCAAAGACTGGCGTAAAGCGGAAGTAGTGCCTATATTTAAAAAGGGAAGTAAATCTAAGCAGGGTAATTATAGACCAGTAAGGGGGTATTCAATTAGTGGCCTTTTTTTGTCTAGTCGAAAAAACTACACTTTTCGCCTGTTTTTAAGTTGATTTTACATTCAACCTATTTAATGCCGTGCCTATTTTTTGACAGGTTGAAAAATCCAGCACCGGTGAAAAGCACATGTATTGGTAAATTTGCAGCAGATACATTTGTTTTGGTGAACTCGCAGGCGTTTTCGCCCGTTTTGGGCGCAATTTTCACCCATGCCGATTCCGCAAAAAAAAGTGAAACTGCATGGGCGAAAATGGATTAAAAACAGGCAAAATCGCCCGCTATTAAATACACACAGGTCGAATTAGTACCGATTTTCCGACTGTCGGAAAATTCAGCACTAATTGAATACACCCTTAAGTCTTTCATCCATAGTGGGGAAAGTACTGAAAGGTATTTTAAGGGATAGAATACAGGAGTTCCTTGAAACCAATAAGGTTATTAATATGAACCAACATGGATTTGTTAAAGATCGATCATGTCAGACTAACTTATTAGGCTTTTATGAAAAAGTTAGTACGAACCTAGATCAGGGTAAAGAGGTGGACGTAATCTTTTTAAACTTTGCTAAAGCTTTCAATACAGTACCTCACATGAGACTTATCTACAAATTGAGAACTTTGGCTAGGGAGCACAATATGCACTTGGGTCAGTAATTGGTTAGATAATAGGGAGCAGCGCGTTGTGGTAAATGGAACTTTTTCTAATTGGACTAAAGTGCTAAGTGGTGTGCCACAAGGGTCTGTACTTGGACCACTATTGTTCAACACTTTCATAAATGATCTAGCAGTAGGTCTAGAGAGCATGGTGTCAATTTTTGCAGACGATACCAAACTGCAAGGTTGTAAATTCGGGTGTGGTATGTAAGGTCGACCACACTTAGGTCAACCACCGTTGGTCGACAGGGACTCTAGGTCGACATGACATAAGGTCGACATGAGTTTTTGCACTTTTTTGGGTGTCGTTTTCTCTGTACAGTGACCGGGATCCCCAATTAGTGCACCGTGTCCCCTCACATGGCTCGCTTTGCTCACCATGCTTCGGGCAAGGTGCGTCGCTCCGCTGCGCTCGGCACAGGTTACCATTCCCAATTGTAGTCCACGTGATTCGTAGAGTGTGAAAAAGTAAAAAAAAAAAAAAAGTGAAAAACTCATGTCGACCCTTTTGTCATATCGACCTAGAAACCATGTCGATCTACTTACTGTCGACCAATAGTGGTCGACCTAGGCAGTGTCAACCTAAGTATTGTCGACCTAGAGACTGGATACCATAAATTCGGTGGGGGATGCGGAGTCTCCTCAGAACAACTTATTTAAACTGGAAACATGGACGGCAAAATGGAGAATGAGGTTCAGTATAGACAGATGTAAGATAATGCACTTTGGTAGCAAGAGCAGAAATATTACCTACAAACTAAATGAGGAAAAACTAGGGAATTCTGTACTGGAAAAAGATTTAGGTGTTCACATATATAACAAACTGAGCAGTAGTACCCAAAGTAGGAATGCAGCAAAAAAGGCAAACAAGGTATTAGCATGCATAAAGCGGGGAATTGATGCAAGGGATGAGAGTGTTATACTCCCATTATATAAATCACTAGTGAGGCCACATCTCGACTACTGTGCACAATTATGGGCACCATACTACAAAATGGATTTCCTGGAACTAGAAAAGGTTTAGAGACAAGCAACCAAATTGATTAAGGGGCTGGAGATGCTAGAATACAAGGAAAGGCTTGCTAGGCATGTTTACACTAGAAAAAAGGAGATTAAGAGGGGACATGATTAACATTTACAAATATATAAGGGGTCAATACACAGAGCTAGCGGCGGAATTGTTTTTGGTAAGATCATCACAAAGGACACGTGGACACCCGCTTAGGTTGGAGCTCTCAGTCATTACTTTCAAGAATGGGCTAGATAAATTCCTAATAGATAAGGATATACAAGGTTATGGTGGGTAAATCATGCACTATAGTATTAAAATAACATAATGAAAAAAAAGGAATTGACATAACTGCTAAAAATTCACCACAGTTAAATTAGTATTAAAAATATTACAGTGTAGGAGATTACTAGCAGGTTGAACTTGATGGACAGATTGTCTTTTTTTCAACCTTAGAAACTATGTCAGAGCACCTGCAACGATTTTTTTTTTCTGTTGATGTTTTTACAGATTCAATATGATATCCTGGCTGTTGGGGTCTCGGCGGTCAGAAGACCGACGCCGGGTGGCTGCGGGCACAGCAGTGTCCCCTCACGGGCTCGATTCGCTTGCCACGCTTCGGGCTCTTTGGTCGTCACAGGGTTATATTCCACCATCGGGCCACCACCAGAGTGGGGATTTCGGCCGGTGGTTGGGATTCCATCCACCGGTATTTCACTGTGTAGGGATTCTGCCGTCTGTATCCTGACAGGCGGGATCTCGACAGCTGGTAAACTGAATGCCTCCCGTTTTTACAAATCATCCACATTGATGCCAAACAAATGACTCCTCATTTTACAGTTTACCTTTGTGTGACATTCAATTTTATGGTCTGAATCTTTTGTCAGGGGTGTTGAGTTCTTTATGACATGGGTGTTAGAATCCTGTCACACATCATTACTTTCATTGCTCCTGACACCGTGATGTGTTACAGTGATAAAATAATGCATGACTAGCTCTTTACTGCCATCTTCTGGATGCTAGAGTAACTAGTTATTGAGATGGGGAAAAGCATGTATTATACAGATTTAACCTAATCCCTACTGCTAAGAGGAGCCCTATTCCATGATATGAGTATTTGATATTGTATTTAAAACCCCTATTCTTTATTATACAGCAAAAGACCCGTTTTTGGGGACTCACTAGAGAACCTACAGAAAGGAGCACATTACACACACACACAAATTCTATGAAAATATACAGCGGCTGATGTAATATGTTAAATGCTGAGAATTTAGAATTCCTGTGCGAGACACAGAATAAGTGCATAAAACGGACAATTGTATCTGTTGTGTAACATGGAATGCCGTTGAATACAATAGTTTCTCTAATTGAATATACTTGTCTCACTTTAACCACCTTAATGTTTCGCTGTGGCATTTTTCCTCTTTAGTATGTTATGTTAAGCTTGGGCAGCAGTTGGGTGCTTTTATGTGTATTGTATGTGACGTTTAACTTTAGGTCTACCTGCAACTTTGTAAAATAAAAATACCCCAGATTGTACCCTGTGAGTCAAAATTGTTACCTCTTACTCCCCGCCTTCAAGCACGTTAACGGTTTGTTTGTGCTGTTGTTTAAAGGCCTCTATACAATACATCTGGACAGATGGTCTTAATTTACCGAGCTCCCGACGCTTTGTTCAGGGAATCTGGAATATTTAACAAGTTGAAATATCTCTCATTCCCGATCCCGGCTGAAAATCGAAGATCAGCAAATGAAGGATTTTTTACATTTCCCAGATGTATCGAGGAAACTGCAAGCAAAAGTATGGGGCCTTAACTCTACTGACGCAGTTCTAGTTGTAATGAGAGCAGTCATCCAATCACTTTTTTTAACTTATTCATACACTTCAAAAAGTAATTAGAATAATTTAGGTTAAGTTATTTTGCTTTGTTTGGCGTGGTGTCTAAACTCTTGCCGTTGACCCTTCTGTAAAATGTGTTTGTAAGGTGTGACTCTTGTTTCAGAACACGACTGAATACAGGCCACAGGAACAAGGAACGAATGACAAAGCCCAATCAAGCAAGTTGTGTTTTACCTCAGAAGACGTGAGGCAGATAGTACAGGAGCGAAATGAGCTCAAGACAAACCTGTTTCTGGTGAATGAGGAGTTGCAGTATTATCACAGGTAGCTTCTTCCAGTCCCTCCTGCTTCTACTTTCCCAGATTATTTATTAATCTTTTACCTTAGAAACTCTACTAACCAAACTTTCTCTTTTGTCCTAGGATGCTGGGTTTCCATTTAGTACCATGGGGTATAGACGGGTCCCTTGGGAGCCATGGGCACTTTAAGAGTTTAATAGTGTGGGCTGGCTCCTCCTTCTATGCCCCTCCTACCAGACTCAGTTTAGAAAATGTGCCCGGAGGAGCCGGTCACAGCTAGGAGAGCTCCATAGGAGTTTTTCTAGTTTTTATTATTTTCTGAGTTTAGTTAGGTACAGGCAGGCTGCTGCAAAAGGCCTGCCTGCTTAGTGGGCCGGGGTGGGGGGGGGGGGGGAGGGGGGAGTAGGAACCAACTGGTTCTCTATCTCCGCTGGCAGGACACTGAGCTCCTGAGGGTGCTGATCGCAAGCCCACGAGGCGACCGCTCCCTCCCGCAGCACGGCTGCCACCCCCTAACAGAGCCAGAAGATAGAAGAGTGGTGAGTACAGCACCGGCGGCCCGGAGAGCGGGTCGCCAGCGGGAATGGTGGCACAAGGGTGGGAGCGCAGCTCTGACAGCCTGCGCTCCGGAAGGCTCAGCGGCACACTGTGTACGGCGCTGTGAGGGGCGTCCTGGGCCAGCGCAATCACCCTACACTGGTCATCTGTGCTAACAGGGGCTAATCCCGCTGTTAGCGAAAAAAATACCTCAGGCCAGTATAATACAATAAGTGCGGGAAGACGTGCCATTACAGGGGGCGGGACTTCTCCTCAGAGCAGATCCAGCACTCACCAGCACCATTTTCTCCCTGCAGTTCATCAACAGAGACGCTGGCAGGGAGCGCTGCCCTCCACATGAGTAACACTGTGTTATAGATAAGGGGGTGGGGGGGGGGTGGGGGGGGGAGTGTAATTCAGGTTTTTTTTTATCATAATAAAAGCCTTTAAGGGCGTGGTGTGGCTGGCTCCTTGTATTCTGTGACTCTCTGAAGGTATTCTGAGGGGGAAATTGTACTGACCTTTTCCTGTGTGTGTGTGTGTGTGTGTGTGTGTGTGTGTGTGTGTGTGTGTGTAACCCACTGTATCATATTTGGGGGACTTTGTCCTGTAATGCAGAATGTATATATCCTCCTGGGGAGTCTATACCATGCTCAAAACCAGGGCCGTAACTACATGTGTGCCAAGTGGGCTTGGCACACAGCGCAGTTGCCCTGAGGGCGCACGGCCAGCGGCATGTAATGAGTCAAATTGACTCATTACATGCCGCCTCTGAAGTCTGCGCCGTGCGCCGCAGCCGCGCTGGAGGAGAGAGAAGCACCGGAGGCAGCTGAGGAGGAGGAGGGAGGGGGACTGGAGCCGCAGCAGCGCTATTTCATTGGTAGTAAGCGCCGCTGCAGCATCCCCCTCTCCTTCCGTATAGGCTGCCCGGCGCTGCTGTGGATGCTGGGATGCGGTTCCTCCATCCCAGCATCCACAGCAGCGCCAGGCAGCCTATACGGAAGGAGAGGGGGATGCTGCAGCGGCGCTTACTACCAATGACATAGCGCTGCTGCGGCTCCAGTCCCCCTCCCTCCTCCTCCTTGTCCGATGCCTGCACAGAGGGAGATGCCAGCACGAGGAGCCTGTCAGCGGGGAGAAGGTAAGTATATCCCTCTCTCTCTCTCTCTCTCTGGGGGACACCGTCTGCCATAATGTGTAAAAAGGGGTCCTGGCTGCTGCAATGTGTAAAAAGGGGGCCTGACTGGCTGCCGCAATGTGTAAAAGGGGGGACTGGCTGCCGCAATGTGTAAAAAGGGGGACTGTCTGCTGTAATGTGTAAAAATGGGGACGCTGTCTGCTGTAATGTATAAAAGGGGCTCTACCTGGTGTAGTGGCGCTACTGTGCAGCGTAATTTGAATAATGGAGACTACTGTGCACCGTAGTATGAATTGCTATTATTTTGTGGCCACGCCCCTTCCCCATGAAGCCACGCCCCTATATATTTTTCACGCGCCTACGGCGCGCACTGCCCCTATCTTGCATGGACGGGGGGGTGTGCCAATGTCGTTTCTTGCACACAGCGCTAAAATGCCTAGTTACGGCACTGCTCAAAACTGTACAAATTTTCAGGCTTCGGTGGCAGATCCCCTTGGGGTGGCCTCCATAAGGTGTACTTTCACATATATTTCTTCAAATATGTCCCATGCTGGGAAGAAGCCACAGTTTTGAGATGTCTGGGGAATCAAATCCCACAGCTGTGCCTCTCACCCCAACTAACCTGAAAAGCGTACACTTGCCATATAATGCAACTGGCATATGAGGGGTGCAACATATAGTTTGAGGCTATGAGGGATGAGGAATATTATATATATATATATATATATATATATATTAATGCCTTCCCACTATTTAGGGCGTTGAACCACTTATTTGGGAATACCTGAGTACACCCAGAGATATAATCCACATCCCTAAAGAGTGTCTAAATTGTCAAAGAAGGTTGTGTTACCTGTCCCTGGTACAACCTCCATAAAGGATTAGACTGATCGCAGATTGAGAATACTCTCTAATACTGTGCACTGCTACAGGTGTGGCTCCGAGACCCTCACTTGCGTAGATCTCTGGAGCTATAGTTACGTGGTCAGGCTCCTTACTTGATTATTTAGATCCTATGTATAGGCGTGACATTTGCTTGTTTCTATGTCACTTACAGGATTCTACAGACTTCACGGCTGGAAGCCATGAAGGAGATTGGTCTGCGTCACGCAGGTGCCACTACTCTGGCAGTTTAGATAAGCAGGGGACGGTGGCTACACCAATGGACTGCAGATACAGTATCCAAGAAAGGTATGGCGGGCCCTGTTGGGACCCACTGGATATGTGAATGTCCATTCCAACTGCGGGTAAGTCGACATATCTTCCTTCCGCAGCTGCACAGACCAGGAAATTATATCCTACACCTACACTGCAATCCCTTCGAACCGCAAGGTTTAAAAATGAGTCCAAGCGTTCCTCCACTTCCTTTAGAGGACGTTGGGGAAAATCCAGAAAACCTGCACCGCCAGGTTCCCAGGGACAGATTTCGGATTCTGCCTTTTCAAAATCCTTCGGTTTGTCGGTGGACCTCACTGCCTGGGGATCAGGCAGGTAGGAGCGAGACTAAAGAGACGTCAGTTAAACATTTGGGCGATATCCTGCCTAGACCCCTGGAAATGGTTAGATTGCCCAGGGGAGCAGACTGGAGTTTCTAGTACTCCCACCTCACAGATTATTACTAGCTTCTCGGACGGAAAGTATGCTACTGCTGGAAGCTATTCAAACATTTGCCAAACAAATGTCATTGTTCCAGTTCCACCTCACCTACAACACAAGAGTTATTACTCAAACCTGTTTGTGGTACCGAAACCGGACGGTTCGGTAAGGCCAATATTAGACTTAAGAACATTGAACCCTACTTGAGGGAATTCAAATTCAAGATGGAGTCTCTGAGAGCGGTGATCTCAGGTCTGGTGGAGGGGGAATTCCTAGTATCCCTGGATATCAAGGATGCGTACCTTCACATTCCGATCTGGCTGCCTCACCGGGCTTATCTAAGATTTGAGCTGCTGGACTGTCACTATCGGTTCCAGGCGCTGCCATTCTGCCCTCTCCACAGCACCGAGGGTGTTCCCTTAGGTCATGGCAGAGCTGATGCTACTCCTCCACAGACAGGGAGTGAACATAATTCCATATCTGGACGATCTGCTACCAAAAGCATCTTTCAGGGAGAGGTTGTTACAGAGTATTGCTCTCTCAACTATCCTACTCCAGGATCATGGGTGAATCCCGAACCTTCCAAAGTCACATTTGGAGCCAACAGAAAGCGTTGGTGATCCAATCAATGGTCCGGGATGTCCTGAAGCCAGCCCGGGTATCGGTTTGTCAGTGCATTCGCCTTCTGGAAAAGATGGTAGCCTCCTACAAGGCTTTACAGTACGTAAGATTCCACGCACAGTTCTTCTAACTGGCTCTTCTGGACAAATGGTCGGGATCACATCTTCACATACACCAGCGGATACGCCTGTCGCCGAAAGCCGGAAATTCACTCCTCTGGTGGCTGCAAATGTCTCACCTACTCGAGGGCCACAGGTACGGGATTAAGAATTGGATTCTTCTAACCACGGATGCAAGTCTCAGAGGTTGGGGAGCAGTCACCCAAGGGGAGGACTTCCAAGGAAAGTGGTCAAGTCAGGAAGCTCTCCTTCCGGTAAACATTCTGGAACTAAGGGCCATATACAACGGCCTTCTACAAGCGGCACATCTTCTGTAACATCACGCCATTCAAGTTCAGTCAGGCAATGTCAGGGCGGTGCCCTACATAAACAGGCAAGGTGGAACGAAGAGCAGAGCTGCAATGTCAGAGGTAACGAGAATCCTCCTCTGGGCAGAAAGACACGCGCTGGCGCTGTCAGCAATCTTCATTCCGGGAGTGCGATCTTCATCCAGGAGATTAGGGCCTCTATCCGGAGGTATTCGCAGAGGTAACAAGCCGATGGGGTGTACCTCAGATAGACATGATGGCCTCTCGCCTCAACAAGAAGCTTCGGAGGTACTGTTCCAGGTCAAGAGACCCACAGGCAGTGGCGGTGGACGCCCTGATAACTCTGTGGGTGTTCCAGTCAGTGTATGCGTTCCCTCCATTTCCACTCATCCCTAGGATTCTCAAACTAATACAAAGAACAAGAGTTCAGATGATCCTCTTTTGCTCCGGACTGGCCAAGAAGGGCTTGGTACGCGGATCTTCTGGGATTACTCTTGGAGGATCCGAGGCCTCTTCCTCTTTGCGAGGACCTTCTTCAACAGGGGCCGTTCGCTTATCAAGACTTAGCGCTGCTACGTTTGACGGCATGGAGGTTGAACGCCAGATTTTAGCTCGGAAAGGCATTCCGAACAAGGTCATTCCTACAGGCTAGGAAGGGAGTAACGTCAAAACATTACCATCGGATTTGGTAAAAAGTATGTGTCTTGGTGTGAATCCAAGAAGTTTCCTATGGTGGAGTTTCATCTAGGACGTTTTCTCCTCTTTCTGCAAGCAGGTGTGGATGTAGACCTAAGCTTGAGCTCCATAAAAGTCCAGATTTCGGCCTTGTCCATTTTCTTCCAGAAACAATTGGCTGCCCTCCCTGAGGTTCAGACATTCTTGAAAGGAGTTCTGCACATCCAACTACCCTTTTTGCCTCCTACGGCACCTTGGGATCTTATTGTGGTGGTGCAGTCCCTGAATTCGGATTGGTTTCGAACCTTTGCAGGAGGTGGACGTAAAGTTTCTTACTTGGAAGGCTGTCCCAGGGGGCATTGTCGCACAAGAGCCCTTACTTTGATTTTCCATGAGGATAGAGCTGAGCTCAGAGCACGTCAGCAATTTCTTCCAAAGGTATGTGTATTTCCTTCTCTCAAAGTATGTCCTTCTCCTCGGGCACGTTTTCTAAACGGAGTCTGGTAGGAGGGGCATAGAGGGAGGAGCCAGCCAACACTATTAAACTCTTAAAGTGCCCATGGCTCCCAAGGGACCCGTCTATACCCCATGGTACTAAATGGAACCCCAGCATCCTCTACGGACTACGAGAAAAGGATTTACTGGTAGGTAATTAAAATCCTATTTGATATTTGGTTTCATGTGTGCACACACACTTTTTTACAAATTTTGCACCAATATACAGAAACCAGTGAAGAGACCTGGGTCACCTCAGTAAGCCTTCTGCCCCCCCCCCCCCCCCCCCCCTCCCTACTTTATCCCTGCTCGGTACTTACCCTGTTCTCACCACCCACAGATAGGTCCTCCTAGGTCTCTCCTGTCTCTGCAGTGGGCGGCCCAGCTCATGCTCTGTATGTCAGAGACTGGACAGACCTTAGTGTATAGTTACATAGATTTATAGTTTTCATACAAATGTTTTAGTGTGAAATACTATGTAACAAACATTATTGCTTCATTCTTACTCCATGTAATAAGTGATGAGCAAAATAAATCCAGCATATTATATTTAATTTCTCATTCCGGTAAAAGTTTTCCGGTATTAACTACTGGCTGACCATGTTCATCTTACGCATTTACTGGTAGCCATATAAATGTGAGATGATATAAGGCCATTCTTCTAGTAGATATATAGCAGGTTTTACATATTCTCATTTTTTTATGTAGTTTAATAGTAAAACTATAAATAGTGCAATAGCAGATGTGGTACTGTGATATGGCCGGAAGCAGCATTTGTAGAGTAGGCTGAATTCCTGGTGCTGCTGCATTTTAACTTGTGGCAATGAAAATAAACTTTTCTGCCCGATATAAATATAAATGCATGACTGAAAAAGCACAGAAGGACGCAGGAAAGCTAGAGCGGTGTATATAATAAATAGTGGGCCAACAGAGAAAATATAGTATGTCATGAGTATGGAATAAAGTATCAACAGTATAGAGATAGTCAATAGGTCGACACTAGATGATCGACAGTCAGTAGGTCGACATGCAACATGTTTGTTTTTGTTATTTCTCTAACGTCCTAGTGGATGCTGGGGACTCCGTAAGGACCATGGGGAATAGACGGGCTCCGCAGGAGACATGTGCACTTTAAGAAAGAATTTAGATTCTGGTGTGCTCTGGCTCCTCCCTCTATGTCCCTCCTCCAGACCTCAGTTTGAATCTGTGCCCGGACGAGCTGGGTGCTACTTAGTGAGCTCTCCTGAGCTTGCTATAAGAAAGTATTTTGTTAGGTTTTTTATTTTCAGAGAGCTCTGCTGGCAACAGACTCCCTGCATCGTGGGACTGAGGGGAGAGAAGCAGCCCTACTCTCTGAAGATAGGTCCTGCTTCTTAGGCTACTGGACACCATTAGCTCCAGAGGGATCGTACACAGGATCTCACCCTTTGTCGTCCGATCCCGGAGCCGCGCCGCCGTCCCCCTCGCAGAGCCGGAAGACAGAAGCCGGGTGAAAGAAGCAAGAAGACTTCGAAATCGGCGGCAGAAGACTCCAGTCTTCACATGAGGTAGCGCACAGCACTGCAGCTGTGCGCCATTGCTCCCACACTACACCCACATACTCCGGTCACTGTAAGGGCGCGGGGGGGGGGGGCACCCTGGGCAGCAATTAGAGACCTCTTTGGCAAAAGTTTGCATAATATACAGTTGGGCACTGTATATATTTATGAGCCCCCGCCAAAATTGTACATGAAAGCGGGACAGAAGCCCGCCGTCGATAGGGCGGGGCTTCTTCCTCAGCACTCAGCAGCGCCATGTTTTTTCTCCACAGCACCGCTGAGAGGAAACTCCCCAGTCTCTCCCCTGCAGTTACACAGTAGAAGAGGGTAAAAAGAGAGGGGGGGCACATAATTAGGCGCAAAAATCAATATAAACAGCAGCTACTGGGTTAACATTAAGTTACTGTGTTATTCCTGGGTTAATAGCGCTGGGGTGTGTGCTGGCATACTCTCTCTCTGTCTCTCCAAAGGGCCTTATGGGGGAATTGTCTTCAGATGAGCATTCCCTGAGTGTGTGGTGTGTCGGTACGTGTGTGTCGACATGTCTGAGGTAAAAGGCTCCCCTAAGGAGGAGATGGAGCAAACGTGTGTGAGAGGGTGTCTCCGTCGACAATGCCGACACCTGTTTGGATATGTGTAATTAAGTGCTAAGGTGAATTTATTGCACAAAAGATTAGAGAACAGACAGGAAATCTACCCATGTCTGTCCCTATGTCGCAGAGACCTTCAGAGTCTCAATGCTCACTATCCAAAATAATAGACACTGATATCGACACGGAGTCTGAATCCAGTGTCGACTACGATAATGCAAAGTTACAGCCAAAATGGCAGAAAAGTATTCAATATATGATTATTGTAATAAAATATGATTTGCATATCACTGATGACTCATCTGTCCCTGACACAAGGGTACACATGTTTAAGGGGAAGAAAGCTGAGGTAAATTTCCCTCCTCTCATGATGAGAGCGGGAATCTCCAGACAAGAGACTGCAGTTTCCCACAAAGAATTCTCAGGCAGTATCCTTTCCCCACTAGGGCCAGGATATGGTGGGAATCTTCCCCTAGGGTATCACGTTTGCCCAAAAGGTAGCCTTGACGTAACAGCTATTCTCAGGGATCCTGCAGATAGCGTGCACATTCTGGTACACTACTCAGACCGGCGATTGTGTCGGCATGGGTTTATAGCGCTGTAGCAGCGTGGTCAGGTACCTTATCAGCAGAGATTGAGACCCTAGTATGTATATATATATATATATATATATATATATATATATGTATATATAGAGATACATATATTAAAGATGCTGTCTTAAGATAGATATATATATATATATATATATATATATATATATATATATATATATATATATATAAAACATGCCCAAAGAGACATGAGTATACTGGGTCCTAGAGTCAAAGCTATGTCGATTTCTGCTTGACGTGTCCTGTAGAATATGCAATGGACAGATGATGCCGACTTAAGAGGCATATGGAAGGCTGAGGATTGTGTGGAGAAGGGTTCTCGGACCTGGTCTCCACAGCTATAGCTGGTAATTCTGATATTTTGCCTTATATTCCTGCACAGCCTAGGAAAGCACGACATTATCAAATGCAGCCTTTCGAACAAAGAAACAAGAAAGTCCGAGGTGCGTCCTTTCTTGCCAGAGGCGGGGGCAGAGGAAAGAAGCTGCACAACACAGCTAGTTCCCAGGAACAGAAGTCCTCCCCGGCCTCTACAAAATCCACTGCATGTCGCTGGGGCTCCACAGGCGGAGCTAAGCCCGGTGGGGGCACGCCTTCGTAAGTTCAGCCACAAGTGGGTTCACTCCCTGTTAGATTCCTGGGCAATAGATATTGTGTCTCAGGGATACAAGCTGGACTTTGAGGAGATGCCCCCTCACCGACGGCCCTGCCGGCTTCCCCCCACGAGAGGGAAACAGTGTTAACTGCAATTCACAAATTGTATCTTCAACAGGTGGTGGTCAAGATTCCCCTCCTTCAACAAGGAGGGGGTTATTATTCGACCATGTTGTAGTCCCGAAACCAGACGGTTCGGTCAGACCATATTGAATTTAAAATCCCTGAACATATACCTGAAAAGGTTCAAGTTCAAGATGGAATCGCTAAGAGCGGTCATTGCAAGCCTGAAAGGGAGAGATTTTATGGTGACTTTGGACATAAAGGATGCATACCTTCATGTCCCCATTTCTCCACCTCATCAGGCGTACCTCAGAATTGCGGTACGGGATTGTCATTACCAATTTCAGACGTTGCCGTTTGGTCTCTCCACGGCCCCGAGAATATTCACAAAGGTAATTGCGGAAATGATGGTGCTCCTGCGGAAGCAAGGTGTCACTATTATCACGTACTTGGACGATCTCCTCATAAAAGCGAGATCAAGAGAGCAGTTGCTGAACAGCGTATCACTTTCTCTGGAAGTGTAACGGCAACACGGCTGGATTCTATGTATTCCAAAGTCGCAGTTGGTTCCTACAGCTCATCTGCCTCTCCTAGGCATGATCCTAGACACAGACCAGAAAAGGGTTTATCTCCCGATAGAGAGCGCCCAGGAACTCGTGACACTGGTCAGGAATCTATTAAAACAAAACAGGTGTCAGTGCATCACTGCACTCGAGTCCTGGGAAGGATGGTGGCATCTTACGAGGCCATTCCCTTCGGCGGGTTCCATGCGAGGACCTTCCAATGGGACTTACTGGACAAGTGGTCCGGATCACATCTTCAGATGCATCGGTTAATCACCCTATCCCCCAGGGCCAGGGTGTCTCTCCTGTGGTGGCTGCAGAGTGCTCACCTTCTCGAAGGTCGCAGATTCGGCATTCAGGACTGGGTCCTGGTGACCACGGATGCAAGCCTCCGAGGGTGGGGGGCAGTCACACAGGGAAGAAATTTCCAAGGGCTGTGGTCAAGTCAGGAGACTTGCCTTCACATCAACATCCTGGAACTAAGGGCCATATACAACGCCCTACGTCAAGCGGAGTCCCTGCTTCGCGACCAACCGGTTCTGATTCAGTCAGACAACATCACTGCAGTGGCTCATGTAAACCGCCAAGGCGGCACAAGGAGCAGGGTGGCGATGGTAGAAGCCACCAGAATTCTCCGATGGGCGGAAAATCACGTGTTAGCACTGTCAGCAGTGTTCATTCCGGGAGTGGACAACTGGGAAGCAGACTTCCTCAGCAGGCACGACCTCCACCCGGGAGAGTGGGGACTTCATCAAGAAGTCTTCATGCAGATTGCAAGTCGGTGGGAACTGCCACAGGTGGACATGATGGCATCCCGCCTCAACAAAAAGCTGCAGAGATATTGCGCCAGGTCAAGAGACCCTCAGGCGATAGCTGTGGACGCACTGGTGACACCGTGGGTGTTCCCGTCGGTCTATGGATTTCCTCCTCTTCCTCTCATACCAAAGGTGCTGAGAATCATAAGGAAAAGAGGAGCGAGAACAATACTCTTTGTTCCGGATTGGCCAAGAAGGACTTGGTATCCAGATCTGCAAGAAATGCTCACAGAGGACCCATGGCCTCTGCCTCTAGGACGGGACTTGTGCGACAGGGGCCCTGTCTGTTCCAAGACTTACCACGGCTGCGTTTGACGGCATGGCGGTTGAACGCCGGATCCTAGCAGAAAAAGGCATTCCGGATGAGGTCATTCCTACGCTGATAGAGGCTAGGAAGGATGTGACGGCTCAACATTATCACCGTATATGGCGAAAATATGTGGCTTGGTGTGAGGCCAGGAATGCCCCTACGGAGGAATTCCAGCAGGGCCTTTTCCTTCACTTCCTACAGTCGGGAGTGACTTTGGGCCTTAAATTGGGTTCCATTAAGGTTCAGATTTCGGCCTTATCCATTTTCTTTCAAAAAGAACTGGCTTCTCGGCCTGAAGTTCAGACGTTTGTAAAGGGAGTGCTGCATATTCAGCCCCCTTTTGTGCCTCCAGTGGCACCTTGGGATCTTAACGTGGTGTTGAGTTTCCTGAAATCACACTGGTTTGAACCACTCAAAACGGTGGAAGTAAAATATCTCACGTGGAAGGTGGTCATGCTATTAGCCTTGGCTTCGGCTAGGCGTGTGTCAGAATTGGCGGCTTTGTCACATAAAAGCCCTTATCTGGTTTTCCATGCGGATAGAGCAGAATTGCGGACCCGCCCACAATTTCTGCCGAAAGTGGTTTCATCCTTTCATATAAACCAACCTATTGTGGTGCCTGTGGCTACTACTGACTTGGAGGATTCCGAGTCACTGGATGTAGTCGGGGCTTTGAAGGTTTATGTAGCCAGAACGGCTAAGGTCAGGAAAACAGAATCTTTGTTTATCTTGTATGCTTCCAACAAGCTTGGGGCGCCTGCTTCAAAGCAAACTATTGCTCGCTGGATCTGTAACACGATTCAGCAGGCTCATTCTGCGGCTGGGTTGCCGCTGCCTAAATCAGTTAAGGCCCATTCCACAAGGAAGGTGGGCTCTTCTTGGGCGGCTGCCCGAGGGGTCTCGGCATTACAGCTTTGCCGAGCGGCTACTTGGTCAGGTTCAAACACCTTTGCAAAGTTCTACAAGTTTGATACCATGGCTGAGGAGGACCTTGTGTTTGCTCATTCGGTGCTGCAGAGTCATCCGCACTCTCCCGCCCGTTTGGGAGCTTTGGTATAATCCCCATGATCCTTACGGAGTCCCCAGCATCCACTAGGACGTTAGAGAAAATAAGATTTTACTTACCGGTAAATCTATTTCTCGTAGTCCGTAGTGGATGCTGGGCGCCCGTCCCAAGTGCGGACTTCTTCTGCAATGCTTGTATATAGTTATTGCTTAAATAAGGGTTATGTTATAGTTGCATCAGAGTTTATCTGATGCTCTGTGATTGTTCATACTGTTAACTGGGTAAAGTTATCACAAGTTATACGGTGTGATTGGTGTGGCTGGTATGAGTCTTACTCTGGATTCCCAAAATCCTTTCCTTGTACTGTCAGCTCTTCCGGGCACAGTTTCTCTAACTGAGGTCTGGAGGAGGGACATAGAGGGAGGAGCCAGAGCACACCAGAATCTAAATTCTTTCTTAAAGTGCCCATGTCTCCTGCGGAGCCCGTCTATTCCCCATGGTCCTTACGGAGTCCCCAGCATCCACTACGGACTACAAGAAATAAATTTACCGGTAAGTAAAATCTTATTTTTAACCCAACCCTGCCCCTAGTGCCTAATCCTAATTCCCCCTCATACCTAACCCTAAACTGTCCTCTTTCCGCAGCATAACCCTTAAAATCATGAAAAACCATCTGTGGTCATTTACTGTGTTGACCTTTTAACCCTGGTGACCGAAGTCCATGTCGACAATTTGATACTGTCGACCTATTGACTTTATTCCATCCAGATATTATGTGGCATTGATGGCTTACAGTCTTTATAAAATCATCCTAAATGTTCTAGATGCATAGAATTTGACGGGGCCTACAATAATGATATTGGTCCTAATTTTGTGTAAGATCATCTGTATCTTTTATAGGGCCTTAGCTGTTCTCTGTCCTGCCATTTTTTTATTTTTTAGATTTTGTGTCCTTTGTGTTTGACCTAGCTCACTTGCACCATGTGTATTGTTGCTGTGTAGAAGACAAGCAAGACAATGTTTACAAACCTTTCTCTTTTTGTGGCTGTGCAGTAGAAGATGCAGTAGCAAGGTTTACAGACATAAAGTTATATTAATCTATTAATGTCCTTTTAAGATTGTCCAAAATCACCCCTAACAGCTTTTGTTAGGTTATATTTGTTCTTGGTAATATACTGTTATTTTATGTGATGTTTGCATTCTAGTGACTAATCTCTTTTGTATTCGCATATATTGGCGTTAACCATGACATGACCTTAAGCTACTTCCAGTTCAGGTCATTTTTGTTGTTTAGACTAAAGCTGTCTGAAAATGACTTAAAAGCTTTGGGCTTTCTTGTATTTGTCTGACTGGGAACTGATGTGAGGCCTCCACATTTATATAATCTTGCAGTCTCTCTTGTTTCTGCATTCATACAGGAGTAGTTGCCTAATGAAGGTTTTGGGCCCCTTAAAATGAGGTTGAATGTTTAAAGCTAGTACTACTTGTGTTTTTACCATGCGGTATATCACTCATTATTGGGTGATTAACACATGGCATCCATGATAAGTTTGCGAACCCATGTGTTACCTTCCAAAAACGGGTCTCCTGGGGCTGGTTATCGGGGATTCTGCAGGCACGCAAAGCAAAATCCCAGATAAGTGCCGGGCTACGGGGCTAATAGGGTAGCCACCGGGGAATCCATTAGCTGCAGTAATTCACCGCAGCTAATAGGATACTGCCCTAAGAGTCTTTCAGCCATTGGAGTGTGCCAAGGAGTCTTGAAATGAAGTGTGGATACAGTTTACAAAGAAGTTAAAAACGAATAACCAGTGTAAGGAAGCCGTCCACTATCACATTTTCCAATGATTTACACTTTAAAAACCCATTTGCACCAGTTACAATTACTTTTATGTATGAACCCAATTAGATTATGGGTTTTTGTACATACCATGCAGGAAATATGTTTGCTATGAAGGACGTATGAGCTACAGATCATTTCTTTATTTACTCCAGTTTACTTACTTTCCCAAATTTACAAGTCCATGAAAAGAATACACAGCTACAGATATGTCCTCTCATCGTTGCTGCAGCCCTTCTAGTCGCTCCTAGTCATGAGCGAGTTTACAAACGCCGGATGCCATTATTTTACATTTTCCCCCGGAAATGTGTCTTATTTGCATCACTGTAAGATGCACAAGCAGACTTTGCTGATTAAAATAAGAATTTACTTACCGATAATTCTATTTCTCATAGTCCGTAGTGGATGCTGGGGACTCCGTAAGGACCATGGGGAATAGCGGCTCCGCAGGAGACTGGGCACATCTAAAGAAAGCTTTAGGACTATCTGGTGTGCACTGGCTCCTCCCCCTATGACCCTCCTCCAAGCCTCAGTTAGGATACTGTGCCCGGACGAGCGTACACAATAAGGAAGGATTTTGAATCCCGGGTAAGACTCATACCAGCCACACCAATCACACCGTATAACCTGTGATCTGAACCCAGTTAACAGCATGATAACAGAGGAGCCTCTGAAAGATGGCTCACAACAATAATAACCCGATTTTTGTAACAATAACTATGTACAAGTATTGCAGACAATCCGCACTTGGGATGGGCGCCCAGCATCCACTACGGACTATGAGAAATAGAATTATCGGTAAGTAAATTCTTATTTTCTCTAACGTCCTAAGTGGATGCTGGGGACTCCGTAAGGACCATGGGGATTATACCAAAGCTCCCAAACGGGCGGGAGAGTGCGGATGACTCTGCAGCACCAAATGAGAGAACTCCAGGTCCTCCTCAGCCAGGATATCAATTTTGTAGAATTTTACAAACGTATTTGCTCCTGACCAAGTAGCTGCTCGGCAAAGTTGTAAAGCCGAGACCCCTCGGGCAGCCGCCCAAGATGAGCCCACCTTCCTTGTGGAGTGGGCATTTACAGATTTTTGGCTGTGGCAGGCCTGCCACAGAATGTGCAAGCTGAATTGTACTACAAATCCAACGAGCAATAGTCTGCTTAGAAGCAGGAGCACCCAGCTTGTTGGGTGCATACAGGATAAACAGCGAGTCAGATTTCCTGACTCCAGCCCTCCTGGAAACATATTTTCAGGGCCCTGACATCGTCTAGCAACTTGGAGTCCTCCAAGTCCCTAGTAGCCGCAGGCACCACAAATAGGTTGGTTCAGGTGAAACGCTGAAACCACCTTAGGGAGAAACTGAGGACGAGTCCTCAATTCCGCCCTGTCCGAATGGAACATCAGATAAGGGCTTTTTCAGGATAAAGCCGCCAATTCTGACACGCGCCTGGCCCAGGCCAGGGCCAACAGCATGACCACTTTCCATGTGAGATATTTTAACTCCACAGATTTAAGTGGTTCAAACCAATGTGACTTTTGGAACCCAAAACTACATTGAGATCCCAAAGTGCCACTGGAGGCACAAAAGGAGGCTGTATATGCAGTACCCCTTTTACAAACGTCTGAACTTCAGGGACTGAAGCTAGTTCTTTTTGGAAGAAAATTGACAGGGCCGAAATTTGAACCTTAATGGACCCCAATTTCAGGCCCATAGACACTCCTGTTTGCAGGAAATGTAGGAATCGACCCAGTTGAATTTCCACCGTCGGGCCTTACTAGCCTCGCACCACGCAACATATTTTCGCCAATTGCGGTGATAATGTTTTTGCGGTTACATCCTTCCTGGCTTTGATCAGGATAGGGATGACTTCATCCGGAATGCCTTTTTTCCTTCAGGATCCGGCGTTCAACCGCCATGCCGTCAAACGCAGCCGCGGTAAGTCTTGGAACAGACAGGGTCCTTGCTGGAGCAGGTCCCTTCTTAGAGGTAGAGGCCACGGATCCTCCGTGAGCATCTCTTGAAGTTCCGGTTACCAAGTCCTTCTTGGCCAATCCGGAGCCACGAATATAGTGCTTACTCCTCTCCATCTTATCAATCTCAGTACCTTGGGTATGAGAGGCAGAGGAGGGAACACATACCCTGACTGGTACACCCACGGTGTTACCAGAGCGTCTACAGCTATTGCCTGAGGGTCCCTGGACCTGGCGCAATACCTGTCGAGTTTTTCCCAACGGTTTATAATCATGTGGAAGACTTCTGGGTGAAGTCCCCACTCTCCCGGGTGGAGGTCGTGCTGAGGAAGTCTGCTTCCCAGTTGTCCACTCCCGGAATGAATACTGCTGACAGTGCTATCACATGATTTTCCGCCCAGCGAAGAATCCTTGCAGCTTCTGCCATTGCCCTCCTGCTTCTTGTGCCACCCTGTCTGTTTACGTGGGTGACTGCCGTGATGTTGTCCGACTGGATCAACACCGGCTGACCTTGAAGCAGAGGTCTTGCTAAGCTTAGAGCATTGTAAATGTCCCTTAGCTTCAGGATATTTATGTGAAGTGATGTCTCCAGGCTTGACCATAAGTCCTGGATATTCCTTCCCTGTGTGACTGCTCCCCAGCCTCGCAGGCTGGCATCCGTGGTTACCAGGACCCAGTCCTGAATGCCGAATCTGCGGCCCTCTAGAAGATGAGCACTCTGCAACCACCACAGGAGGGACCCCTTGTCCTTGGTGACAGGGTTATCCGCTGATGCATCTGAAGATGCGACCCGGACTATTTGTCCAGCAGGTCCCACTGGAAAGTTCTTGCGTGGAATCTGCCGAATGGGATTGCTTCGTAGGAAGCCACCATTTTACCCAGAACCCTTGTGCATTGATGCACTGAGACTTGGCTCGGTTTTAGGAGGTTCCTGACTAGCTCGGATAACTCCCTGGCTTTCTCCTCCGGGAGAAACACCTTTTTCTGGACTGTGTCCAGGATCATCCCTAGGAACAGAAGACAAGTCGTCGGAACCAGCTGCGATTTTGGAATATTTAGAATCCAACCGTGCTGCAGCAACACTACCTGAGATAGTGCTACACCGACCTCCAACTGTTCCCTGGATCTTACCCTTATCAGGGAATTGTCCAAGTAAGGGATAACTAAAATTCCCTTCCTTTGAAGGAATATCATCATTTCGGCCATTACCTTGGTAAAGACCCGGGGTGCCGTGGACCATCCATACGGCAGCGTCTGAACTGATAGTGACAGTTCTGTACCATAAACCTGAGGTACCCTTGGTGAGAAGGGTAAATTTTGACATGAAGGTAAGCATCCTTGATGTCCCGAGACATCATGTAGTCCCCTTCTTCCAGGTTCGCAATCACTGCTCTGAGTGACTCAATCTTGAATTTGAACCTCTGTATGTAAGTGTTCAAAGATTTTAGATTTAGAATCGGTCTCACCGAGCCGTCCGGCTTCGGTACCACAACAGTGTGGAATAATACCCCGTTCCCTGTTGCAGGAGGGGTATCTTGATTATCACCTGCTGGGAATACAGCTTGTGAATGGCTTCCAAAACTGTCTCCCTGTCAGAAGGAGACATCGGTAAAGCCGACTTTAGGAAACGGCGAGGGGGAGACGTCTCGAATTCTAATTTGTACCCCTGAGATATCACCTGAAGGATCCAGGGGTCTACTTGCGAGTGAGCCCACTGCGCGCTGAAATTCATTGAGACGGGCCCCCCACCGTGCCTGATTCTGCTTGTAAAGCCCCAGCGTCATACTGAGGGCTTGGCAGAGGCGGGAGAGGGTTTCTGTTCCTGGGAACTGGCTGATTTCTGCAGCCTTTTTCCTCTCCCTCTGTCACGGGGCAGAAATGAGGAACCTTTTGCCCGCTTATCCACGAAAAGACTGCGCCTGATAATACGGCGTCTTCTCATGTTGAGAGGCGACCTGGGGTACAAACGTGGATTTCCCAGCTGTTGCCGTGGCCACCAGGTCTGAAAGACCGACCCCAAATAACTCCTCCCTTTAATAAGGCAATACTTCCAAATGCCGTTTGGAATACGCATCACCTGACCACTGACGTGTCCATAACCCTCTACTGGTAGAAATGGACAACGCACTTAGACTTGATGCCAGTCGGCAAATATTCCGCTGTGCATCACGCATATATAGAAATGCATCTTTCAAATGCTCTATAGGCAAAAATATATTGTCCCTATCTAGGGTATCAATATTTTCAGTCAGGGAATCCGACCACGCCAACCCAGCACTGCACATCCAGGCTGAGGCGATTGCTGGTCGCAGTATAACACCAGTATGTGTGTAAATACATTTTAGGATACCCTCCTGCTTTCTATCAGCAGGATCCTTAAGGGCGGCCATCTCAGGAGAGGATAGAGCCCTTACAAGCGTGTGAGCGCTTTATCCACCCTAGGGGGTGTTTCCCAACGCACCCTAACCTCTGGCGGGAAAGGATATAATGCCAATAACATTTTAGAAATTATCAGTTGTTATCGGGGGAAACCCACGCATCATCACACACCTCATTTAATTTCTCAGATTCAGGAAAACTACAGGTAGTTTTTCCTCACCGAACATAATACCCCTTTTTGGTGGTACTCGTATTATCAGAAATGTGTAAAACGTTTTTCATTGCCTCAATCATGTAACGTGTGGCCCTACTGGAAGTCACATTTGTCTCTTCACCGTCGACACTGGAGTCAGTATCCGTGTCGGCGTCTATATCTGCCATCTGAGGTAACGGGCGCTTTAGAGCCCCTGACAGCCTATGAGACGTCTGGACAGGCACAAGCTGAGTAGCCGGCTGTCTCATGTCAACCACTGTCTTTTATACAGAGCTGACACTGTCACGTAATTTCTTCCAACAGTTCATCCACTCAGGTGTCGACCCCCTAGGGGGTGACATCACTATTACAGGCAATCTGCTCCGTCTCCACATCATTTTTCTCCTCATACATGTCGACACAAAAGTACCGACATACAGCACACACACAGGGAATGCTCTGATAGAGGACAGGACCCCACTAGCCCTTTGGGGAGACAGAGGGAGAGTTTGCCAGCACACACCAGAGCGCTATATATATACAGGGATAACCTTATATAAGTGTTTTTCCCCTTATAGCTGCTGTATAGTTAATACTGCGCCTAATTTGTGCCCCCCTCTCTTTTTTAACCCTTTCTGTAGTGTAGTGACTGCAGGGGAGAGCCAGGGAGCTTTCCTCCAACGGAGCTGTGAGGGAAAATGGCGCCAGTGTGCTGAGGAGATAGGCTCCGCCCCCTTATCGGCGGCCTTATCTCCCGTTTTTTTATGTATTTTGGCAGGGGTTAAATGCATCCATATAGCCCAGGAGCTATATGTGATGCATTTTTTTTTTTTTTGCCATCCAAGGTGTTTATTATTGCGTCTCAGGGCGCACCCCCCAGCGCCCTGCACCCTCAGTGACCGGAGTGTGAAGTGTGCTGAGAGCAATGGCGCACAGCTGCAGTGCTGTGCGCTACCTTGTTGAAGACAGGACGTCTTCTGCCGCCGATTTTCAGGACCTCTTCTGCCTTCTGGCTCTGTAAGGGGGCCGGCGGCGCGGCTATGGGACCCATCCAAGCTGGGTAGCCTAAGAAGCCCAATCCACTCTGCACGCAGGTGAGTTCGCTTCTTCTCCCCTTAGTCCCTCGATGCAGTGAGCCTGTTGCCAGCAGGTCTCACTGAAAATAAAAAACCTAAACTAAAACTTTCACTAAGAAGCTCAGGAGAGCCCCTAGTGTGCACCCTTCTCGTTCGGGCACAGAGATCTAACTGAGGCTTGGAGGAGGGTCATAGGGGGAGGAGCCAGTGCACACCAGATAGTCCTAAAGCTTTCTTTAGATGTGCCCAGTCTCCTGCGCTATTCCCCATGGTCCTTACGGAGTCCCCAGCATCCACTTAGGACGTTAGAGAAAATGATATTCGGTATGCCTATATTCTGTGTGCGACTGCGGCTGTATCTGCATTTGAAATGCCAAGTTACAGTGTTTTCTGGGAAAATGCAAAATAGCCACATTTTCGGCAAAAGAAGATGCCAGACGTTAGCAGAGTTGTCCGGGAAAGGCCGGCTCACTTACGCCAGGCATCACATGGTGCGTGGTGTTTTGAGGCTAGATGTATGAGGACATATCTGTACAGAGATTACAGATCTATACTGGAAGCATTCAGTATCCCAGCTGTTGGGATCCCGGCGCCGGGATCCCGACCACTGTGATACCGACACCTATTCTCCATCTTGGGGTGTCCACACTATAAATAGCGCCACTGTGCCCGCAGCATGGCGAGCGCAGCGAGCACCCAAGGGCCTCTTTTGCGCTCGCCCCGCTGCCGGCATTCAGTCTGTCGGTATCCCTGCGCTGGTATGCTGGGCACCGGGGTCCCGACAGCATGGATATAGTAGTAAACCCGATCTATGCAAGCTATTCACCACTATAGGACAGTGACATACTAATGTGCATTTGACCATGCCCAGTTTTCTCATAGATATGCTGTATGTATATATACGTGTGTGTGTATAATATACAGTGTACGTATAACCTTACTCCTACAGGGCTGCATGTAACTACCAAGAAGCTGATGTTATAGAAACACTTAGTAACGTTCATGTTATTTCCTGCTTGTTGTAAAGGGAGCTGCTGAACGATGAGAGGATCCCAAGCCTGTTGTTGTACGGCATGAAATCTGCCATCCGAAAGCAGAAGAAGAAAATTAAAGCTAAAATGCTGGGGATTGTGGAGTCTCCAAGCAGCAGGTCTGTATTGGTGATGTCTCTTGTTAGTGTGTAATTGCTGTTAATGGTAAATGAATAGCAGTGTGCAGGTCACTGGGGACACCGCTGTTGGGAGCAGAGTATTTATAAAGCAGACACTCCAGGTACTGACTTGTTTATTCTCTAGTAATCTACTGGAGGAAACCATTTTTTGTGCTGAACCAATGTTCCATGTATGCCTAAATGGCTGCTAATGTTCTTTGCAGAAAGAAATCAAGCGCTTATGTGTGATGTGTAGTTTTGGTAATCTAGATAAGTGTTGTGTATAGTATGTAGGTAAAGGTATTGGAAATATAAGTTTATATCTAAATAAATGATATGCAACCTTGCAGTTCAGACAATGTTTATAGCCCTTATAGGGGGTTCAGTATGATATGCCGGCTGTCAGGATACCGGCGGGCAGGAGACCGATGTCAGGATCCCGACAGCTGGAATACCAGCGGCGAGCACAGCGGGTGAGCTCGCTGCGCTTCGGGTACGGTAGTTGTCACAGGGTTATATTCCCCCTCAGAGGTGGCGTGGACCAACACCTGACTGGGGATTCTGGGCGGCGGTCAGGATTCCAAATGCCAGTATTTCACCGGGTGTCGGGATTCAGGCGTCTGTATCCTGGTAACCGGCAAATTGAATGCCTCCCCTTATGGGACGAGGTGTGGGAAGCCGTCAGGTTTCGATGTAATACCCAGCCATCATATAGTACATTACCAAAACTAGACATCACACATAAGCGCTGGATTTATTTCCTGCATTGTCAATTATTGGTTTATTGAGCAGCTGTCGCGTTATTTCCCCAGCACGGGCCATTCCTTTTATATGCTACTGTTCTATGTATGGAACCTCAATATGATTGCAAAATGTCTGCTACTGTATGTAAGGCTCAGGTGCATTTAAGGTTGCCAGGTGCCTTTGCTTTCTTAAAAGGGATTTGTTTGTTTGTGTCATACTGATATCACGTTCGCTTCAAGGCATCCTTCCCTTCTTTATGGTGCAAAATGAATATCAAATTTTCCTGTCATTGCAGTGACGATGAGAACACATGGATACAGACAACAGCCACAGACTGTGTAGACTCCAAACCACCAGACTCCAAAATCAAGAGTTTGTAAGTTATGCTCCTTAAATCAGTCAAGACTAAAATGTGGGCGGGGTGGTGTGTTTAGTGTCCTTGTCCCTTAAGACCTAAAAAACCAACAAAAAATCTGCTTGTAAAATGGTCATTTTATTATAGCTTGTTATGTTATTCCTATTAAAGTCCTCTGTTGAAGTGGTACCAATTTTACATATGCAGAACTTATTAACCAGCTCCATGTAAGAAGGATCTGCTTGTAAAAAAAAAAAAATGAAGCAAGTTATGCTTACAAGTAAAATGCGTACATGACTGAGAGGCGTTCTGCAGAATGGCTGAATATATGACCTCCACATAGAACGGTGTTTATCTGCTGAGTGACCCTCACTTTTGTGGCACACTGCCAGGGGCGTTGTAAGAGAGGAGGAGGCCCATGTGCAGCTTTCTGCTTCAGGGGCCCCCTCCTCTCTGACTGAGGCACAGCATTTAATACTTACCTCTACGGAGTCCCCCGGCGGTGCCATCCTTCTCTGCGACAGCGGCAATAGAGTCTGAGAACAGACTCTATTGCGCATGCACAAACCTCCGGGAACACGGCGCGGCGGCCATTTTCCCGAAGATTTTGCTAATGCGCATGCACTAAACTTCGTAAAAATGGCCGCCGTGCCATCTTTCCGGAGTTTCAGCAGGCGCAATAGAGTTGGTTCCCCCTGGTGTTCAAACTCTATTGCGCTGCCGAAAAGGGATGGCTTCGACGAGGGACTTCAGAGAGGTAAGTATTAAGCAAATGGGTGCAGTGTGTGTGGGGTGGGCCCCCCTGGACCTGGGGGCCAGTGAGCCTTACACACACTGCACCTATTATAGAAACGCCAATGCACACTGCCCTCTAGTGACTTGCACAACGCTCAGTGGGTTTCCTGATATGAACACTGTGACAACCCCTAATACCCAGTTATTTGCGGCTTCTAATTATTACAGCGCACAAAGATGTTTGTTCTTACCATGTAAATAGTTTCTGACTGGTCTCTGAACACTGACGCATGACACAATGCTTTGTTCCTGCAGGTTTGGGATGTGGTATGGGAAACAGACGGTGGAACCAGGCCCTTGGGAAATCATCAATTCCCAAGAGCTAAACCTGGCACAGAAAGAAGCTTCCAGTGCTGAAAATACTTGAGCCTCAGTATATTCTTCCTTTCTCATAAATGTCTAATTAACCACTGGACCCTGCCTAGCGGGGCCACTAACTTTTATAAAGTGGCAGTACAATCCTATCTATTGTGTGGCAGAACGGGTGCCGCATCCTGTGTAAACTGTAAAGTGTACATTCTTTTTCCAAGGATATTGAACATCTATAAATTATATATATTTTTCTAACACTATTTTTATTTGAATTTCCTTTTTTAATAGAATGTGATTTTAAGAAAATACTTGTATGTATACAGAATATTTTTGCAATTGTAAATTCTGCATAATATATAGCTGTCTGGATATTTGTTGTGTTCCTTAAAGTTGAAACACTAGAAATAAATAAATTGTATTTCTTGGTGGGTTTCTGTTTCAAACCAGTCATATCCTAAGCAAAAATTCCTTTTCTGTGTGTTATACTTTATACACACACCATCAGGATTTGTGCAGTTTTAGATTTGCCTTACACACTTCAGGAGTCTTAAGTAGAATACATTATGACTACAGTAATTCATTTAAAGATTTATGTTATCTACTGTATATCTCCTTCCAAAGTTTATTACTTTGTATAGCGATACATACATACTTACCCAGGGTGGCCAATCCCGGGCCATTTTTTCAATCCCGGAAATCGGGATTGAAAAATGATCAATCCCGGAATACCCGGGATTGTCTTGTCTTCAATGTATCCCCCCCCCCCCTTCCCTGACCAGCCCAGATAACTCACCCTAATCTGGACGGACGGGAGGGTGGGTGGGTGGGTGGGCGGGCGGGCCACTTGCTGTGAGGTCCGGCGGCTGGGCGGGCAGTGCAGTGTGGTGGTCAGGTCCGGTGGTGGCCTGCTGGCTGCACAGCATGACCTCTGACTTCACGTCACGCTGCGCAGTGCGCCCAGCCAGAGCGAGGGGAAGCTGGGCAGCGTCTAAGGCTCAACGCTGCCCGGCATAGATAATACTAAAGTGATGGCCAATCCCGTAATCCCTGGGATATTCCCAGCCAATTTTAGGCCAGGATCCCACCGATACCAAACCCTGGATTAGCAACCCTAAAGGCACTCTACCGTCTCTCTCTCTTAGCACTGGAAAAAATAAGATTTTAAACCTACCGGTAAATCTTCTTCTCCTAGTCCGTAGAGGATGCTGGGGACTCCGTAAGGACCATGGGGTATAGACGGGCTCCGCAGGAGACATGGGCACTATAAAGAACTTTAGAATGGGTGTGCACTGGCTCCTCCCTCTATGCCCCTCCTCCAGACCTCAGTTAGAGAAACTGTGCCCAGAGGAGACGGACAGTACGAGGAAAGGATTTTGTTAATCCAAGGGCAAGATTCATATCAGCCCACACCATCCACACCGTATAACCTGGAATATACGAACCAGTCAACAGTATGAAACAAACAGCATCAGTCAAAGACCGATCAAAACTGTAACATAACCCTTATGCAAGCAATAACTATATACAAGTCTTGCAGAATGTTGTCCGCACTGGGACGGGCGTCCAGCATCCTCTACGGACTAGGAGAAAAAGATTTACCGGTAGGTTTAAAATCTTATTTTCTCTAACGTCCTAGTGGATGCTGGGGACTCCGAAAGGACCATGGGGAATAGCGGCTCCGCAGGAGACTGGGCACAAAGTAAAAGCTTTAGGACTAGCTGGTGTGCACTGGCTCCTCCCCCTATGACCCTCCTCCAAGCCTCAGTTAGATTTTGTGCCCGAACGAGAAGGGTGCAATCTAGGTGGCTCTCCTGAGCTGCTTAGAGTAAAAGTTTAAATAGGTTTTTTATTTTCAGTGAGACCTGCTGGCAACAGGCTCACTGCATCGAGGGACTTAGGGGAGAGAAACGAACTCACCTGCGTGCAGAGTGGATTGGGTTTCTTAGGCTACTGGACATTAGCTCCAGAGGGACGATCACAGGCCCAGCCATGGATGGGTCCCGGAGCCGCGCCGCCGGCCCCCTTACAGATGCTGAAGCAAGAAGAGGTCCATAAATCGGCGGCAGAAGACTTTCCTGTCTTCATAAGGTAGCGCACAGCACTGCAGCTGTGCGCCATTGCTCTCAGCACACTTCACACTCCGGTCACTGAGGGTGCAGGACGCTGGGGGGGGGGCGTCCTGGGAAGCAATGAATTTACCTTAGTTGGCGAAAAATACATCACATATAGCTCCTGGGCTATATGGATGTATTTAACCCCTGCCAGTTTTCCAGTAAAAAGCGGGAGAAGAGCCCGCCGTGAAGGGGGCGGGGCCTATCTCCTCAGCACACAGCGCCATTTTTCCCACACAGCTCCGCTGGTAGGAAGGCTCCCAGAATCTCCCCTGCATCCTGCAACTACAGAAACAGGGTAAAAAAGAGAGGGGGGCACTTATTTGGCAAAATAACAGATATAAGCAGCTATAAGGGATAGACACTTATTGTAAGGTTGTCCCTATACATATATAGCGCTCTGGTGTGTGCTGGCAAACTCTCCCTCTGTCTCCCCAAAGGGCTAAGTGGGTCCTGTCCTCTATCAGAGCATTCCCTGTGTGTGTGCTGGGTGTCGGTACGTGTGTGTCGACATGTATGAGGAGGAAAATGATGTGGAGGCGGAGCAGAGTGTCTGTAACAGTGATGTCACCCCCTAGGGGGTCGACACCTGAGTGGATGTACTGTTGAAAATTACGTGACAGTGTCAGCTCTATATAAAAAAACAGTGGTTGACATGAGACAGCCGGCTACTCAGCTTGTGCCTGTCCAGACGTCTCATAGGCCGTCAGGCAGATGGCAGATACAGACGCCGACACGGATACTGACTCCTGTGTCGACGGTGAAGAGAAAACCGTGATTTCCAGTAGGGCCACACGTTACATGATTGAGACAATGGAAAATGTTTTATACATTTCTGATAATACGAGTACCACCAAAAAAGGGGTATTATGTTCGGTGAGGGAAAAACTACCTGTAGTTTTCCTGAATCTGAGAAATAAAATGTGTGATGATGCGTGGGTTTCCCCCCGATAACAATTAATAATTTCTTAAAAAGTATTGGCTGCATACCCTTTCCCGCCAGAGGTTAGGATGCATTGGGAAACACCCCCTAGGGGGGATAAGGCGCTCACACGCTTGTAAGAACAAGGGCTCTACCCTCTCATGAGATGGCCGCCCTTAAGGATCCTGCTGATAGAAAGCAGGAGGGTATCCAAAAAAAGGTATTTACACACATACTGGTGTTATACTGCGACCAGCTATCGCCTCAGCCTGGAGGTGCAGTGCTGGGTTGGCATGGTCGGATTCCCTGACTGGAAATATTGATATCCTAGATAAGGATAGTATATTATTGCCTATAGAGCATTTAAAAGATGCATTTCTATATATGCATGATGCACAGCGGAATAATTGCCGACTGGCATCAAGTATAAGTGCGTTGTCCAATTCTACCAGTAAAATGGTCAGGTGATGCGGATTCCAAACGCCATTTGGAAGTATTGCCTTTGAAAGGGGACATTTGGGGTCGGTCTTTTAGACCTGGTGGCCACGGCAACAGCTGGGAAATCCACGTTTGTACCCCAGGTCGCCTCTCAAAATAAGACGCCGTATTATCAGGCGCAGTCCTTTGTTGGCAAGCGGACAAAAGGTTCCTCTTTTCTGCTCGTGACAGAGGGAGAGGAAAAAGGCTGCAGAGATCAGCCAGTTCCCAGGAACAGAAACCCTTTCCAGCCTCTGCCAAGCCCTCAGTATGACGCTAGGGCTTTACAAGCTCAGGCACGGTGGGGGCCCGTTCTCAATGAATTTCAGTGCGCAGTGGGCTCACTCGCAAGTAGACCCCTGGATCCTTCAGGTAATATCTCAGGGGTACATATTGGAATTCGAGACGTCTCCCCCTCGCCGTTTCCAAAAGTCGACTTTACCGACGTCTCCCTCTGACAGGGAGGCAGTTTTGGATGCCATTCACAAGCTGTATTCCCAGCAGGTGATAATCAAGGTACCCCTCCTGCAACAGGGAACGGGGTATTATTCCACAATATTGTGGTACCGAAGCCAGTCGGCTCGGTGAGACCGATTCTAAAATCTAAAATCTTTGAACACTTACATACAGAGGTTCAAATTCAAGATTGAGTCACTCAGAGCAGTGATTGCGAACCTGGAAGAAGGGGACTACATGATGTCTCGGGACATCAAGGATGCTTACCTTCATGTCAAAATTTACCCTTCTCACCAAGGGTACCTCAGGTTTATGGTACAGAACTGTCACTATCAGTTCAGACGCTGCCGTAGGGATGGTCCACGGCACCCCGGGTCTTTACCAAGGTAATGGCCGAAATGATGATGTTCCTTCGAAGGAAGGGAATTTTAGTTATCCCTTACTTGGACGATTCCCTGATAAGGGTAAGATCCAGGGAACAGTTGGAGGTCGGTGTAGCACTATCTCAGATAGTGTTGCGGCAGCACGATTGGATTCTCAATATTCCAAAATCGCAGCTGGTTCCGTCGACGTGTCTTCTGTTCCTAGGGATGATCCTGGACACAGTCCAGAAAAAGGTGTTTCTCCCGGAGGAGAAAGCCAGGGAGTTATCCGAGCTAGTCAGGAACCTCCTCAAACCGAGCCAAGTCTCAGTGCATCAATGCACAAGGGTTCTGGGTAAAATGGGGGCTTCCTACGAAGCAATCCCATTCGGCAGATTCCACGCAAGAACTTTCCAGTGGGACCTGCTGGACAAATGGTCCGGGTCGCATCTTCAGATGCATCAGCGGATAACCCTGTCACCAAGGACAAGGGTGTCCCTCCTGTGGTGGTTGCAGAGTGCTCATCTTCTAGAGGGCCGCAGATTCGGCATTCAGGACTGGGTCCTGGTAACCACGGATGCCAGCCTGCGAGGCTGGGGAGCAGTCACACAGGGAAGGAATATCCAGGACTTATGGTCAAGCCTGGAGACATCACTTCACATAAATATCCTGAAGCTAAGGGACATTTACAATGCTCTAAGCTTAGCAAGACCTTTGCTTCAAGGACAGCCGGTGTTGATCCAGTCGGACAACATCACGGCAGTCACCCACGTAAACAGACAGGGTGGCACAAGAAGCAGAAGGGCAATGACAGAAGCTGCAAAAATTCTTCGCTGGGCGGAAAATCATGGGATAGCACTGTCAGCAGTATTCATTCCGGGAGTGGACAACTGGGAAGCAGACTTCCTCAGCACGACCTCCACCCGGGGAGAGTGGGGACTTCACCCAGAAGTCTTCCACAGGATTATAAACCGTTGGGAAAAACTCGACAGGTATTGCGCCAGGTCCAGGGACCCTCAGGCAATAGCTGTAGACGCTCTGGTAACACCGTGGGTGTACCAGTCAGGGTATGTGTTTCCTCCTCTGCCTCTCATACCCAAGGTACTGAGATTGATAAGATGGTGAGGAGTAAGCACTATATTCGTGGCTCCGGATTGGCCAAGAAGGACTTGGTAACCGGAACTTCAAGAGATGCTCACGGAGGATCCGTGGCCTCTACCTCTAAGAAGGGACCTGCTCTAGCAAGGACCCTGTCTGTTCCAAGACTTACCGCGGCTGCGTTTGATGGCATGGCGGTTGAACGCCGGTTCCTGAAGGAAAAAGGGCATTCCGGATGAAGTCATCCCTATCCTGATCAAAGCCAGGAAGGATGTAACCGCAAAAACATTATCCCCGCAATTGGCGAAAATATGTTGCGTGGTGCGAGGCCAGTAAGGCCCGACGGTGGAAATTCGACTGGGTCGATTCCTACATTTCCTACAAACAGGAGTGTCTATGGGCCTGAAATTGGGGTCCATTAAGGTTCAAATTTCGGCCCTGTCAATTTTCTTCCAAAAAGAACTAGCTTCAGTCCCTGAAGTTCAGACGTTTGTAAAAGGGGTACTGCATATACAGCCTCCTTTTGTGCCTCCAGTGGCACTTGGGAACTCAATGTAGTTTTTTTTTTGGATTCCAAAAGTCACATTGGTTTGAACCACTTAAATCTGTGGAGTTAAAATATCTCACATGGAAAGTGGTCATGCTGTTGGCCCTGGCCTGGGCCAGGCGCGTGTCAGAATTGGCGGCTTTATCCTGTAAAAGCCCTTATCTGATTTTCCATTCGGACAGGGCGGAATTGAGGACTCGTCCTCAATTTCTCCCTAAGGTGTTTTCGGCATTTCACTTAAACCAACCTATTGTGGTGCCTGCGGCTACTAGGGACTTGGAGGATTCCAAGTTGCTGGACGTAGTCAGGGCCCTGAAAATATATGTTTCCAGGACGGCTGGAGTCAGAAAATCTGACTCGCTGTTTATCCTGTATGCACCCAACAAGCTGGGTGCTCCTGCTTCTAAGCAGACGATTGCTCGTTGGATTTGTAGTACAATTCAGCTTGCACATTCTGTGGCAGGCCTGCCACAGCCAAAATCTGTAAAAGCCCATTCCACACGGAAAGTGGGCTCATCTTGGGCGGCTGCCCGAGGGGTCTCGGCTTTACAACTTTGCCGAGCAGCTACTTGGTCAGGGGCAAACACGTTTGCTAAATTCTACAAATTTGATACCCTGGCTGAGGAGGACCTGGAGTTCTCTCATTCGGTGCTGCAGAGTCATCCGCACTCTCCCGCCCGTTTGGGAGCTTTGGTATAATCCCCATGGTCCTTTCGGAGTCCCCAGCATCCACTAGGACGTTAGAGAAAATAAGAATTTACTTACCGATAATTCTATTTCTCATAGTCCGTAGTGGATGCTGGGCGCCCATCCCAAGTGCGGATTGTCTGCATTACTTGTACATAGTTATTGTTACAAAAATCGGGTTATTGTTGTTGTGAGCCATCTTTTCCGAGGCTCCTTCTGTTATCATGCTGTTAACTGGGTTCAGATCACAAGTTGTACGGTGTGATTGGTGTGGCTGGTAATGAGTCTTACCCGGGATTCAAAATCCTTCCTTATTGTGTACGCTCGTCCGGGCACAGTATCCTAACTGAGGCTTGGAGGAGGGTCATAGGGGGAGGAGCCAGTGCACACCAGCTAGTCCTAAAGCTTTTACTTTGTGCCCAGTCTCCTGCGGAGCCGCTATTCCCCATGGTCCTTTCGGAGTCCCCAGCATCCACTACGGACTATGAGAAATAGAATTATCGGTAAGTAAATTCTTATTTTCTCTTACGTCCTAGAGGATGCTGGGGACTCCATAAGGACCATGGGGATTATACCAAAGCTCCAAAACGGGCGGGAGAGTGCGGATGACTCTGCAGCACCGATTGAGCAAACACGAGGTCCTCATCAGCCAGGGTATCAAACTTGTAGAATTTTGCAAAGGTGTTTGAACCCGACCAAGTTGCCGCTCGGCAAAGCTGTAATGCCGAGATGCCTCGGGCAGCCGCCCAAGAAGAGCCCACCTTCCTAGTGGAATGGGCCTTTACCGAATTTGGTAACGGCAATCCAGCCATAGAATGAGCCTGCTTAATCGTATTACAGATCCAGCGAACAATAGTCTGCTTAGAAGCAGGAGCACCAACCTTGTTGGCTGCATACAGGACAAACAGTGTCTCTGTTTTCCTAACCCGAGCCGTTCTGGCTACATAAATTTTCAATGCCCTGACCACATCAAGGGACTCTGAATCCTCCAAGTCCCGCGTAGCCACAGGCACCACAATAGGTTGGTTCATATGAAAAGAGGAAACCACCTTAGGTAAAAATTGAGGACGAGTCCGCAACTCAGCTCTATCCACATGGAAAATCAGATAGGGGCTTATGTGAGACAAAGCCGCCAACTCAGATACTCGCCTTGCCGATGCCATGGCCAACAACATGACCACCTTCCAAGTGAGATACTTTAATTCCACGGATTCAAGAGGCTCAAACCAGGGAGACTTAAGGAATTGTAACACCACGTTAAGGTCCCATGGTGCCACTGGAGGCACAAAAGGAGGCTGGATATGCAGCACTCCCTTCACAAAAGTCTGGAGTTCTGGGAGAGAAGCCAATTCCTTCTGAAAGAAAATGGATAGGGCCGAAATCTGAACCTTAATGGAGCCTAATTTTAGGCCCATATTCACTCCAGTCTGTAGGAAGTGGAGAAAACGGTCCAGATGGAAATCTTCCGGAGGAGCATTCTTGGTTTCACACCAAGAGACATACTTCCTCCAGATACGGTGATAATGTTTCGCTGTCGCCTCCTTCCTAGCCTTTATCAGAGTAGGGATGACCTCGTCCAGAATGCCCTTCCCAGCTAGGATCTGGCGTTCAACCGCCATGCTGTCAAACGCAGCCGCGGTAAGTCTTGGAACAGACAGGGCCCCTGTTGCAACAGGTCCTCTCTGAGAGGAAGAGGCCACGGATCTTCTGTGAGCATTTCCTGCAGATCCGGATACCAGGCCCTTCGAGGCCAATCTGGAACAATGAGAATTGCCTGTACTCCTGTTCGTCTTATGATTCTCAATATTTTTGAGATGAGAGGAAGAGGAGGGAACACATAGACCGACTGAAACACCCACGGTGTCACCAGGGCGTCCACTGCTACTGCCTGAGGGTCCCTTGACCTGGCACAATACCTCGGAAGCTTCTTGTTGAGGCGTGACGCCATCATGTCTATTTGAGCAAGTCCCCACTGACTTGCAATCTCTGTAAAAAGACTTCTTGATGAAGCCCCCACTCCCCTGGATGGAGATCGTGTCTACTGAGGAAGTCTGCTTCCCAGTTGTCCACTCCCGGAATGAAGACTGCTGTCAAAGCGCTTACATGATTTTCCGCCCAGCGAAGAATCCTGGTGGCTTCCGCCATCGCCACTCTGCTTCTTGTCCCACCTTGGCGGTTTACATGAGCCATGGCTGTGACGTTGTCTGACTGAATCAGAACAGGCAGGCCGCGAAGAGGAGTCTCCGCCCAACGTAGGCCGTTGTAGATGGCCCTCAATTCCAGTACGTTTATGTGTAGACAAGCCTCCTGGAAGTTTCTTCCCTGTGTGACTGCTCCCCATCCTCGGAGGCTCGCGTCCGTGGTCACCAGAACCCAGTCTTTAATGCCGAACCTGCGACCCTCTAGAAGGTGAGCACTCTGTAGCCACCACAAGAGAGATACCCTGGCCCTGGGGGACAGGCTGATCTTCTGATGAATATGTAGATGGGACCCGGACCACTTGTCCAGAAGGTCCCACTGAAAAGTCCTCGCATGGAACTTACCGAAGGGAATGGCCTCGTAAGACGCCACCATCTTTCCCAGAACTCGAGTGCATTGATGGACCGACACCCTTTTCGGCTTCAACAGGTCCCTGACCAAGTTCTGGAGTTCCTGGGCTTTTTCCATCGGGAGAAAAACCCTTTTTTGTTCCGTGTCCAGAATCATGCCTAAGAAAGTCAATCAGGTCGTTGGAATCAACTGTGACTTTGGCAGATTGAGAACCCAGCCGTGCTGCTGCAACACCCTCAGGGAGAGTGACACGCTTTTCAGCAACTGTTCTCTCGATCTCCCTTTTATCAGGAGATCGTCCAAGTACGGGATAATTGTGACTCCCTTCTTGCGCAGGAGCACCATCATTTCCGCCATCACCTTGGTGAAAATCCTCGGGACCGTGGAAAGCCCAAACGGCAACGTCTGAAATTGGTAATGACAATCCTGTGCAGCAAATCTCAGGAGCGCCTGATGAGGAGGATATATGGGGACATGAAGGTACGCATCCTTTATGTCCAGTGACACCATAAAATCCCCCCCCCCCCTCCAGGCTGGCGATGACCGCTCTGAGTGATTCCATCTTGAATTTGAACATTTTCAAGTATAGGTTTAGGGATTTTAAATTCAGAATGGGTCTGACCGAACCGTCTGGTTTCGAGACCACAAACAGGGTTGAGTAGTACCCCGTCCCCTGTTAAAACAGGGGAACTTTGACTACCACTTGTTGAAGACACAGTTTTTGAATTGCATCTAAAACTACCTCCCTTTCTGGGGAAGAAGCTGGTAGGGCCGATTTGAAAAACCGGCGAGGAGGCACATCTTCGAATTCCAGCTTGTAACCCTGGGATACAATTTCTATTGCCCAGGGATCCACCTGTGATTGAACCCAGACGTGGCTGAAAAAAAAGTAGAAGACGTGCCCCCACTGGGGCGGACTCCCTCAGCGGAGCCCCAGCCTCATGCGGTGGATTTAGTAGAAGCCGGGGAGGACTTCTGCTCCTGGGAACTAGCCGTAGCTGGCAGCTTTTTCCCTCTGCCCTTACCTCTGGCGAGAAAGGAAGATCCCCGTACTCTTGGACTTATGCGACCGAAAGGACTGCATCTGATAACGTGGCGTTTTCTTTGGCTGTGAGGAAACATAAGGTAAAAAAGTAGATTTACCTGCAGTAGCTGTGGAAACCAGGTCCGTGAGACCTTCCCCAAATAAGTCTTGTAAGGCAAAACCTCCATATGCCTCTTTGAGTCGGCATCACCCGTCCATTGGCGGGTCCACAGGGCTCGCCTAGCAGAAATCGCCATGGCGTTGGCTCTTAAACCCAGTAGGCCAACGTCTCTCTGAGCATCTCTTATATATAGGACAGCGTCTTTAATGTGACCCAAGGTCAATAAAATGGTATCCTTATCCAGGGTATCAATGTCAGCAGACAAGTTATCTGTCCAAGCTGCTACAGCGCTACAAACCCAAGCCGACGCTATCGCCGGTCTGAGCAAGGTACCAGTATGTGTATAAATCGACTGCAAGGTAGTCTCCTGCCTGCGATCAGCAGGATCCTTGAGGGCTGCGGTATCTTGAGACGGCAGCGCCACCTTTTTGGATAAGCGTGTTAACGCCTTGTCCACCCTGGGGGAGGATTCCCACCGCATCCTGTCCTTAGCCGGGAAAGGATACGCCATAAGAATCCTCTTGGGAATCTGCAGTTTTTTGTTTGGAGTTTCCCAAGCCCTTTCAAACAACTCATTTAGCTCATGAGAAGGGGGGAAAGTAACCTCAGGTTTCTTTTCTTTAAACATGTGTACCCTCGTGTCAGGGACAGAGGGGTCATCTGTGATATGCAACACATCTTTTATTGCAATAATCATATAATGAATACTTTTTGCCAACTTTGGCTGCAACCTCGCATCATCGTAGTCGACACTGGAGTCAGAATCCGTGTCGGTATCAGTGTCTGCTACTTGGGATAGTGGGCGCTTCTGAGACCCAGAAGGGCCCTGTGACATAGTGAAAGGCAAGGATTGACTCCCTGCATTTTCCCTGGACCCCGCTTTGCCCAACCTCTTATGTAATAAATTCACATTTGCATTTAAAACATTCCACATATCCAACCAATCAGGTGTCTGCGTTGCCGACGGAGACACCACACTCATTTGCTCCACCTCCTCCCTAGAAGAGCCTTCCGCTTCAGACATGCCGACACACGTACCGACACCCCCACACACTCAGGGAAATATCTAATCTGGAGACAGTTCCCCAAAAAGGCCCTTTGGAGAGACAGAGAGAGAGTATGCCAGCACACACCCAGCGCCGAATGACCCTGGAAAAACAATTTCCAGATACACAACGCTTTTTATATATATATATATATATATATATATTATTCAATATACACTCACTGCGGCAAATATATGTGCCCCCCTCTTTTTAAGCCCTCTGTCACCGTGTTCAGCAGGGGAGAGTCTGGGGAGCCAGCTTCTCAGCAGTGCTGTGGAGAAAATGGCTCTGGTTTGTGCTGTGGAATCAAGCTCCACCCCCTCAGCGGTGGGCTTCGGTCCCGCTCAAAAATACAAACAACTTGCGGGGGTTCGTATATTTTAATGCCTCAGCAGACTATACACTTAATATTGCCAGCCAAGAGGTTTTATTGCTGCCCAGGGTGCCCCCGCCTGTGCCCTGCACCCATCCGAGCCTGTAGTGTGTGTGTGGGAGCAATGGCGCGCGCAGCGTTACCTCAGTGAAGATCAGAAGTCTTCTGCCGCCTTTGAAGTCGTCTTTCTTCCTATACTCACCCGGCTTCTATCTTCCGGCTCTGCAAGGAGGACGGCGGCGCGGCTCTGGGACGAACGGCTAGGGGAGACCTGCGTTCCGACTCCCTCTGGAGCTAATGGTGTCCAGTAGCCTAAGAAGCAGAGCCTATCACTTAAGTAGGTCTGCTTCTCTCTCCTCAGTCCCACGACGCATGGAGCCTGTTGCCAGCAGGGCTCCCTGAAAATAAAAAAACCTAACAAAATTCTTTTTTCAGAGAAACTCAGGAGAGCTCCCCTGTAATGCACCCAGTCTCCTCTGGGCACAGGATCTAACTGAGGTCTGGAGGAGGGGCATAGAGGGAGGAGCCAGTGCACACCCATTCTAAAGTTCTTTATAGTGCCCATGTCTCCTGCGGAGCCCGTCTATACCCCATGGTCCTTACGGAGTCCCCAGCATCCTCTAGGACATAAGAGAAAGTTTAATGACACTTCATATACTGCAACCAAGAGATGCACATATACAGAAAAATTAGATTCTCTGAAGGATATAGACTTGTGTGTGTATTTTGGTGAATATTTATTTAGTATTACAATAAACCAATGTTAGTTTATTTATTCTTTACTTGGTAACATACAGATACTTTTATTAAAATAAAAAAAAATTATGTTAAAATGTACTTTTAATGTATACAAGCAATGGTGAGTCCAGACTTAACCTGTCAAGGTATACTCAGCTGTGCCCTTACCATGTGTGGTGGAAGAAGGATTAAAGTGTATTTCTCTTACGTCCTAGAGGATGCTGGGGTCTACATTAGTACCATGGGGTATAGACTGGTCCCTTGGGAGCCATGGGCACTGTAAGAGTTTAATAGTGTGGGCTGGCTCCTCCCTCTATGCCCCTCCTACCAGATCCAGTTTAGAAAATGTTCCCGGATGAGCTGGTCACAGCTAGGTGAGCTCCTAGGAGTTTTTCTAGTTTTATTATTTTTCTAAGAGTGTTCGGTATAGGGAGGCTGCTGGCAACAGCCTCCCTGCTTCGTGGGACTTAGGGGGGTAGTAGGAACCATCTCTAGAAGTTAATGGTTCTCTATCTCCACTGACAGAACACTGAGCTCCTGAGGGTGTTGATCGCAAGCCCACAAGGCGACCACTCACTCCCGCAGCACGGCCGCCACCCCCTAACAGAGCCAGACGATAGAAGAGTGGTGAGTATGACGCCGGCAGGATTGGCGGCACAAGGGTGGGAGCGCAGCTCTAACAGGCTGCACTCCGGAAGGCTCAGCGGCACTTGCTGTACGGCGCTGTGAGGGGTGTCCTGGGCCAGCGCACATACCCTACACTGGTCATCTATGCTAACAGGGGCTAATCCCGCTGTTAGCAGCATAAAACCTCAGGCCAGTATAATCTCTAAAGTGCGGGAAGATGTGCCATTACAGGGGGCGGGGCTTCTCCTCAGAGCAGATCCAGCACTCACCAGCGCCATTTTCTCCCTGCAGATCACACTGAAGAGACAGGGAGCGTTGCCCTCCACATAACTCCAGCATACCTCTGCGGTACCAGGGTGTTATAGACAGGGGAAGGGGGGGGAAGAGTGTTATAATAACTGTTTAATCCTGTTAAGGTTACTCAGTCAGCGCCGGACGTTTATTGTATTAACTGCCTACTGGGGCGCTGTGTGGCTCGCTTCTTATACTCTGTGACTCTCTGAAGGTACTCTGGGGGAAACTGTGTCTGCATTTTCCTGTGTGTGTTTATATATCTCACATAAGCATGTCTAGGAACTCTGTATCTTGTGCAGTCTATTCCATGTACTCAGGAATACCAGGTACTTTCTCAGCTTACGGAGCCCGAACCCCCATGGGTGGGTTCTATTAGGGGAATGATATCCCAGTTTTCATCTCTGATAACTCAAAATTAGACTGAAACACAGGTTTTGAGAAAGTCTGTTGAGGTTTTGTTGTATTCAGCTCCCACTTCCTCATCAAAAACCCCAATTATATACCCAAAGAAGCGTGCTCTTGCCCAGATAATGCAAGCTGACACTGATACCGACTCTGATGCAGGGGACGGTGATGGGGATATGCAGGGGGAGAGGGATGCATCCCTTGCTAAGGGGGTGCAGCTCATGATTGAGGCTAGTAGGGACATTTTACACATCACTGATAAGGTACCTGAGCAGGTAGAGGAGGCTTACTTTACCTCCCTTTCCTTCCCTGCGTCTAAGGAATTAAACGCATTGTTTGAAAAATCCTGGGAAAACCCGGAGAAAAAGTTCCAGATCCCTAAAAGGGTTCTCAGTGCTTTTCCTTTCCCTGAGGAGGACACGAAAAAGTGGGGAAACCCGCCTGTGGGGGACGCTTCTGTATCTAGGTGGTCTAAAAAGGTGGCTTTACCTGTCCCTGGGTTCACCGCTTTAAAAGAGCCGGCTGACCGCAAGATTGAGACTACGCTCAAATCACTATACACAGCTACTGCCGTCGCTTTACGACCCACTATTGCTTGTGCGTGGATTTCTAAAGCTATAGTAAAGTGGTCAGGCACATTACTAGAGGAATTAGATAGAAGTGACATTGATTTGTCTTTACGTCACATACAGGATTCTGCAGGTTTCACGGTGGAGGCCATGAAGGACCTTGGCCATCTTAATGTGAGGGCTTCTTCCATGGCTATCTCGGCACGCAGGGGACTCTGGCTGCACCAATGGTCTGCGGAAGCAGAATCCAATAAAAGTGTGGAGAACCTACCCTTCACTGGTCAGGCTCTGTTTGGGGAAGCATTAGATGTGTGGATCTCCACGGCAACTGCGGGTAAGTCAACTTTTCTTCAGCAACACCGTCGACTAGGAAATCTTATCCTACGTCTACAATGCAGTCCTTTCGAACCGCAAAAGTTAAAAAGTCCAAACCCCCTTCCACTTTTTTTAGAGGAGGTCTGGAGAAATCCAGAAAACCTGCAACAACAGGTTCCCAGGAATAGAAACCTGGTTCTGCTTCCTCAAAATCCTCTACATGACGGTGGACCTCCCAGCCTGGAGATCGGGCAGGTGGGAGCAAGACTAAGAAATTTCAGTCACGTCTGGGCGTCATCCTGCCTGGACCCCTGGGTACAAGATATTGTTACCCAGGGGTACAGACTGGAGACTGGAGTTTCAAGAACTCCCACCTCACAGATTCTTCACATCAGGCTTACCAGCTTCGCTGACAGAAAGTGCTATCCTACAGGAAGCCATTCAAAAATTGGTAAAGACAAATGTCATTGTTCCAGTTCCACATCACCTTAAAAAACAAGGGTTATTACTCAAATCTGTTTGTGGTACTGAAATCAGATGGTTCGGTCAGGCCTATATTGAATCTAAAGTCATTGAACCCCTATTTGAGGGAATTCAAATTCAAGATGGAGTCTCTGAGAGCGATGATCTGAGGTCTGGAGGAAGAAGAATTTCTAGTATAACTAGATATCAAGGATGTGTACCTTCACATTCCGATCTGGCTGCCTCCCCAGGCTTATCTAAGATTTGCGCTGCTGGACTGTCACTATCAGTTCCAGACACTGCCGTTTGGCCTCTCCACAGCACCGAGGGTGTTCACCAAGGTCATGGCAGAGATGATGCTGATTCTCCGCAAGCAGGGTGTAAACATAATTCCTTAACTGGACGATCTGCTGATAAAACCGTCTTCCAAGGAGATTTCATGCACGGTCCATCCAACTGGATCTCCTGGACAAATGGTCGGGATCTCATCTTCATATGCACCAGAGGATACGTCTGTCGCCGAAAGCCAGAATTTCGCTCCTCTGGTGGCTGCAAACTTCTCACCTTCTCGAGGGCCGCAGGTTCGGGATTCAGAATTGGATCCTTTTAACCATGGATGCAAGTCTCGGAGGTTGGGGAGCAGTCACTCAAGGGGAAAACTTTCAAGGAAAGTGGTCAAGTCTGGAATCCATCCTTCCGATAAACATTCTGGAACTAAGGGCCGTGTACAACGGTTTTCTAGAAGCGACACATCTTCTGAAAGATCAGGCCATTTAGGTTCAGTCGGACAATGTAACAACAGTGGCCTACATAAACCGACAGGGTGGAACGAAGAGCAGAGCTGCAGTGTCAGAGGTAACAAAGATCCTCCTCTGGGCATGCGGTGGCGCTGTCAGCAATCTTCATTCCGGGAGTGGATAACTGGGAAGCAGACTTCCTCAGCAGACATTATCTCCATCCAGGAGAGTGGGGCCTCCACCTGGAGGTGTTCACAGAGGTGACAAGTCTTTGGGGTGTACCTCAAATAGACATGATGGCCTCTCGCCTTAACAAGAAGCTTCGGAGGTACTGTTCCAGGTCGAGAGACCCACAGGCAGTGGTGGTGGACGCCCTGGTGACTCCCTGGGTGTTCCAGTCAGTGTATGTGTTCCCTCCACTTCAGCTCATCCCAAGGATTCCCAAACTAATAAAAAGAACAAGAGTTCAAGCGATCCTTATTGCTCCGGACTGGCCAAGAAGGGCCTGGTACGCGGATCTTCTGGAGTTACTGCTGGAAGATCCGAGGCCTCTTCCTCTTTGCGAGGACCTTCTGCAACAGGGGCCGTTCGCTTATCAAGACTTACCATGGCTACGTTTGATGGCATGGAAGTTGAACGCCAGATCTTAGCTCGGAAGGGCATTCCAAACTAGGTTATTCCTACTCTGATACAGGCTAGGAAAGGAGTAACGTGTAAACATTACCATCGAATTTGGAAACAGTACGTGTCTTGGTGTGAATACAAGAAGTTTCCTATGGTGGAGTTTCAACTAGGGTGGTTTCTCCTCTTTCTGCAAGCAGTTGTGGATGTGGGCCTGCGCTTGGGCTCCATAAAAGTCCAGATTTTGGCCTTGTCCATTTTCTTCCAGAAACAATTGGCTGCCCTCCCTGAGGTTCAGACTTTCTTGAAAGGGGTTCTGCACATCCAGCCTCCCTTTGTGCCTCCTTCGGCACCTTGGGATCTTAACGTGGTGCTGTAGTTCCTGCAGTCGGATTGGTTTGAGCCTTTACAGGAGGTTGCTGTCAAGTTTCTTACTTGGAAGGCGGTCACAATGTTGGCATTGGCTTCTGCTAGACGTGTGTCAGAGTTGGGGGCATTGTCCTGCAAGATCCCTTACTTGATTTTCCATGAAGATAGAGCTGAGCTCAGGACGCGTCAGCAGTTTCTTCCGAAGGTGGTGTCGGCCTTTCATATCAATCAACCTATTGTGCCAGTGGCAACTGACTCCTCAATTACCTCAAAGTCCTTGGATTTTGTGAAGATTTATGTAAAGCGAACTTCTCGTCACAGAAAGTTGGATGCTTTGTTTGTCCTTTATGATCCCAACAAGGTTGGGTGTCCTGCTTCTAAGCAGACCATTTCTCGCTGGATCAGGTTTACTATCCAGTATGCTTATTCTACGGCAGGGTTGCCTTGTCCAAAATCTGTTAAGGCCCACTCTCAAGGTGAGTTCTTCCTGGGCGGCTGCCCGGGGTGTCTCGGCTTTACAACTTTGCCGAGCAGCTACTTGGTCAGGGTCGAACACGTTTGCTAAGTTCTATAAGTTCGATACTTTGGCCTCTGAGGTCCTTCAGTTTGGTCAATCAGTTCTGCAGGAGCCACCATGCTCTCCCTCCCGTACTGGGAGCTTTGGTACATCCCCATGGTACTAATGTAGACCCCAGCATTCTCTAGGACGTAAGAGAAAATATGATTTTAATTACCTACTGGTCAATCCTTTTCTCGTAGTCCGTAGAGTATGCTGGGCCCCGCCCAGCGCTACGTTTTCCCGCATTTGTTACTTGGTTTAGTACTGTTGTTCAGCCGTTGCTGAATTATTTCAAGCTGGTTTGCTTGGCTTTCTGTTATGTGTAAGCTGGTGTGAATCTCCCCACTATCTGTGTATTTCTTTCTCTCGAAGTACGTCCGTCTCCGCGGGCACACCCTGTTGGAGGGGCATAGAGGGAGGAGCCAGTCCACACTATTAAACTCTTAAAGTGCCCATAGCTCCCAAGGGACCTGTCTATACCCCATGGTACTAATGTAGACCACAGCATCCTCTACGGACTATGAGAAAAGGATTTACCAGTAGGTAATTAAAATCCTATTTTTAGGAGGCATTATGACAAGTAATGAACTAATATGGGATTATAGTGATGATTTTAACATTAGTGTTATTATTTACATCAGTGTCTGCTCTGACCCTCTATTAGCCAATCAGGCGACTCCAGAGAGCATGGTTTTTATGAATGGTTTTTCAAAGAGTAGATCTATTTCCTACTTTCTATAAAAGTGGTTTACGCCATTGTATGAATAACATGAAACCTATAGCTTAGTTCTAAACTATGTAATTTCCATTTACTTTTGTGCCACCAGATGGCGCTGGTAACACTACTTTCCGTCACTGCTGATTTTCACAATACTAGTCTGGCTAGTCCTGGCACCAGCCATGCACTGAACCTGCTGCACATGTGAACCTAAATCAGCATAGTGTAGGTTGTTTAATCAACATGTTAAGTTAAAAGAGAGTAAGTAAGAGTATTTTAAGTATTCTTTATTTGTCACTTTGTATACTAACATGGCATCTCTCCCAACATTTACACATACCTCCCAACTTTGCCCTTGCAGAAAGAGGGGGTGTGGCCTACGAAAGGGGGCGTGACTTTGCGGAGGACCCGCGATCGCGAGCCACGCCCCCATTTTCGTCACTGAAGGGGCATGCCAGCGCTCTGTGAGCCGCTGACATGCCCCCTCTCCCTCTGTCTCCAGTGAATAGACGCTGTGCGCAGGGCAGCGAGAGACAGAGACTCCCAACTCCCCCCCACCACCCAGAGCCGGATTAAGGGGGGGTCACAGGGGGTCAGTACCCCGGGCCCTCTAATCTTAGGGGGCCCCCCAGCTGGAGCTGTTCTGCTTCTGACACTGCTGCTTCCTGCACACTGCAGTCACGCTGAGTGGCTGCACGAAGGGTTACACAGCTACTGTGTGTACAGCAGTAGCAGACAACGCCTCCTCCCAGCGTCTCTGATCCCGGAGAGACAGACCAAGCGCAGCGGACTAAAGCGGAGCCAGAGAAAGAACAGACCTCTGACTGCAGCTGATAAAAACAAAAGTGGTAAAGGTCAAGGCAGTTTGGACTTGGGAGAGGTGAGCGCCAACCCCACACTTTGACACACCAGTAGCATGTGCTTCAGTGTGCAGCAGTGGGCTGGGGGGGGGAGGGGAGAGGAGAGCATATCATGAAGGCTATCTCCTCTTCTGTGTGATTGTATGTCATGAAGTGTGTATGTCAGTGTGTTTGTGTCAGTGTGTGTACATGTGTCAGTAAGTGTGTTTGTGTTAGTGTGTGTAGGGTGGCCAATCCAGGGATTAGGATGGGCAGGATCCTAGGATTTAGGCCAAAAAACGGCTGGGATTCAATCCCAGGATTGGAAGCTCCAATCCCGGGGATTGAGGGATCAGGCTGCCCTTTGTTTTTTTTAAAGGCAGGCAGCGTTGAGCGTCGTCAGGACGCTCAGACGCTGCCCGGCTCTCAGCTCCCCCTGCATGATTGCTCTGCTGCTGGTGCGTGCGGGTGGCGGACGCTAGAGGGCTGCGAAAAACTGATAAAGCTGTGGCCTTTGGAGCTGCTGTTCTGGCTGATGGATAATCCCTGTGTTGTGGATGAGTTCTGGCGGCGCCTATGGCTGTTGTACATGGATAATGCTTTTCCCGCTGCGGGTGTCCGGCTGTGCTCATGCGATGAAGCTTCCTCTCATAGACCGCGCAGCAGCCGCTCAGAGAACTCCCAGCTCAGCAGCACTATGTAACTTTTCCTTTAGACAGGCAGGATGACTTTCACCAGGGATAGAAAAGCTGGAAAGAGCTCCCTCTGTGTTCCCCAATTCTGAATAGCTGTTTTATGTACAGATTTGTATTGGGTAGGCTGGCATACATTTGTAAGACTTACTGTATAATGTACAAATTTTTTCACAATTGTAATGCTTTTCTTTCAATCATAAGTATTAAAAGAAAACAGATAAATATATGTATGTGCATTATGCAATGCTGCCTATTGAATGTTTGAAACAAACATTACCCAAAGTTTAGCGATTTATGGGTTTCCCCCTGCGCAGCGTGATGTGCAGTGACAGGTCATGCTGCGCAGTCACCTGTCCGCCAAGTCAGGAGGATGTTTCCTAGCCTCCCAGCCCCGTTGTATGGTGAATTATGTGTGCCGGGCGGGCGAGAGGGGCAGCCACATAGGGAAAAGCCAATCCCGGTTATCCCGGGATTGACCATTTTTCAATCCCGATACCTGGGATTGAAAAAATGGCCCGGGATTGGCTTCCCTAAGTGTGTGTGTGTCAGTAAGTGTGTATGTCAGTAAGGGGTATCAGTCAATAAGTGGTGTCTGTGTCAGACTGTCAGTAAGCTGTATGTGTGTAAATAAGTGTATTTGTGGTGTGTGTGATATTCAGTAAGGGGTATCTGTGTTAGTAAGTTTTATCTGTGCCCGTAAGGTTTGTCTGTAAGTATGTATGATAATGTTCCAATAGTGTCAGTAAGTGATATCTGTCAGTAAGTGGAATCTGTGTCAATAAGTGTGTGTTTAGTAAGTGTTTGTGTCAGTAGGGTGTGTCAGTAAATGTTTGTATCAGTAACTTGTGTCTGTATCAGTAAGGGGTGGCTGTCAGCATGCATGTGCCAATAAGTGGTGTATGTGTCAGTAAGGCGTATCTGTCAGTAAGTGTTGTCTGTGTCAGTAAGGGTGTCTGTCAGTAATACCCCTTTTACACTCGCAGTAAAATCCCTGGATATTGCACGTGAACGCGCATCATCCTGGGATTTTTCTCAGTGTGAAAGGGTACAGGGACAATTTCCCGGGATTTCAACCCAGGTCTCGACCTGGGTTTAATCCGGGACCGTCCCGGGAAGCTGGCAGTGTAAACGGGTATACCGGGTCAAGGCGACCCGGCACCCGTTCTCTTCATAGGAGGAGGCGGTGCTTGGAGAAGAGAGACTCAGCGGTGACGTCACCGACCCGGCAATATGCCGGGTCGGCCCGCTAATGTGAAAGGGTCATTCCCGGGAATGTGTCCCGGCAAATATACCGGGACACATTCCCGGGAATGATCTTTCCTGCGAGTGTAAAAGGGGTATAAGTGTGTTTGTGTCAGTAAGAGGTGTCTGTGTAGTTAAGTGTGTGTCAGTAAGCGGTATCTGTCATTAAGTGTGTGTGTGTCAGTGTTCCTATCTAAGATGTGTCTGTCAGTAAGTGGAATCTGTCAGTAAGAGGTATTCATGCTATTAAGAGGTGTCTGTGTCAGTAAGGCAGTGTGTGTGCAGCTATGGGGGCAGTGAGTGTGTGTGACCATGGGGGCAGTATATGTGTATTGCTATGGGGGCAGTGTGTGTGTGTGTGTGTGTGTGTGTGTGTGTGTGTGTGTGTGTGTGTGTGTGTGTATGCTGTTGGGGAAGGGGGGACCCAAGCTGATGGTCTAAATCTGGCTCTGGATGTGGGTACAGGAAATTGCTATTGCAGGGTGAGGAGGCACACACATCAGACATAACCAGGAGGATGGTCCTGCCAAGAGGGCCCCTCTATCTTAAGTACCCCAGGCCCCCCAAAGGCTTAATCCGGCCCTGCCACCACCGCGGGACACTGCGGCCCGCGGGTGGGACAGCGGGACAGTCCCCAAAAAGCGGGACTGTCCCGCAAAAATCGGGACAGTTGGGAGGTATGTTTACATGTACTAAGGGGATCCCAGAGGACTGAAAGCCAGTACACCAGGCATGTCCAAACTGCGGCCCTCCAGCTCTTGAGAAACTACACATCCTAGCATGCCCTGATACAGTTTTAGCATTCTCTGACAGCAAAACTGTGTCAGGGCATGCTGGGATATGTAGTTTCACAACAGCTGGAGGGCCGCAGTTTGGACATGCCTGCAGTACACCCAGGGCCGGTTCTTGGGATTCTGGCGCCCCGGGCAAAGTATAGAGGCGTGGCTTCAAATTGGGGCGTGGTCAGTTACGCCCCCATTTATGCCCCTGTAGCGACGCTGAAAGAAAATAAAATAAAAAAAAAGTATACTTACCATCCCCGTTCCTGATCCAGACCGCTGCAGACCTCCTCCGCCGGCGCCGCTCTTCTTCTCTCCTTTCCTCGATCTATGGGAGAGACGTTATTACGTCTCTCCCATAGAATAGCATAGACACTAGAGGTCAATTATGACCCCTAGTGTCTATGCCACTATGCTGTGCGATGCGCGATGACGTCATCGCGCACCGCACAGCAAAGGTCCTCTCCATGAAGGGAAACTAGACCGTAGCGTCTAGTTTCCCTTCATGGAGAGGACCTTAGCTGTGCAGTGCGCGATGACGTCATCGCGCACCGCACAACTAAGGTCCTCTCAATGAAGGGAAACTAGACGCTACGCGTCTGGTTCCCTTCAAAGCGGGGGGCACAGCTGGGCACTGAGGGGGGCACAGTGGCGGATCTTGCCCTGGTGCGGCGCCCTCCGGATGGCGCCGGCGCCCTCCGGAAGGCGGCGCCCCGGGCAAAAGTACTGCTTGCCCGTGGCAAGAACCGCCACTGAGTACACCTTTTATGTGCGAACAGGGCAGGCTCCAGGCCTACTAGCACCCTGAGCGAGAACATTTCAAAGCGCCCCCTCCCATCCTCTATGCGCACAGCGCTCCTGGAAAAGTGGGCGTGGTATCCTGGAAAAGTGGGTGTGGCCTCACAACTTCATATTATCAAACTATAAATAAATATAGTTTCACATACGCACACAATTAGCAGCCTTACACATAACAGCCACAGTAGTGTTCCTTACACACAATGTCTCCAGTATAGTGCCAGCTACACGTAATGTCCACAGTAGTGCAGTGCCAGCTACACATGACATGCCCCCCAGCCGTGCCAGCTACACATGAAATGCCCCCCAGCTACACATGACATGCCCCCCAGCCGTGCCAGCTACACATGACATGCCCCCCAGCCGTGCCAGCTACACATGACATGCTCCCCCAGCCATGCCAGCTACACATGACATGCTCCCCAGCCGTGCCAGCTACACATGACATGCCCCCCAGCCGTGCCAGCTACACATGACATGCCCCCCAGCCGTGCCAGCTACACATGATATGCCCCCCAGCAGTGCCAACTACACATGACATGCCCCCCAGCAGTGCCAGCTACACATGATAGTGTTCACTCTAGGATTTTTTTAGGGCAGGGTGCTGATCACGTGGGGGGGGGGCACATTTTGCATTCGGGAGGGCACATTTTTTAAGTTAGAAGGGCAAAATTCTGTGCATACCGTAATGCTTGGTGCTCCCCTGGCGAAATCATGGACAGTGCGCGCCGCAAAAATGTAGCTGCATTGCTTTGTGGGGAAGGGGCGTGTCCACATAATAGTGGCGATTCGCATTACACCACACAGTAGTGCAGCTAATACACATTGCACCAGGTAGAACCTCCTATACACACTGCGACAGGTAGAGCACTTATACACTTTGCGCCAGTCGGAGCACGTTATACACTTAGCGCCAGGTAGAGCACTTCGACACATTGCACCAGGTATTGCACTGGAACACTACATGATATGCCCCCCAGCCGTGCCAGCTACACATGATATGCCCCCCAGAAGTGCCAGATAGACATGATATGCCCCCCAACAGTGCCAGCTACACATGATATGCTCTCCCAGCAGTGCCAGATGCACATGACATGCCCCCCCAGCAGTGCCAGATACATAAATGCCCCCCCCCCAGTGCCAGATATGCCCCCACAGTGCCAGATACATAAATGCCCCCAGTGCCAGATATGCCCCCACAGTGCTAGATAAATGACCCCACAGTGCCAGATATATTAATGCCCCCCACAGTGCCAGATACATTAATGCCCCCACAGTGCCAGATATGCCCCCACAGTGCCAGATACATTAATGCCCCCCACAGTGTCAGATATGCCCCACAGTGCCAGATACATTAATGCCCCCCACAGTGCCAGATATGCCCCCACAGTGCCAGATACATTAATGCCCCCCACAGTGCCAGATACATTAATGCCCCCCACAGTGCCAGATATGCCCCCACAGTGCCAGATACATTAATGCCCCCCACAGTGCCAGATACATTAATGCCCCCAGTGCCAGATATGCCCCCACAGTGCCAGATAAATGACCCCACAGTGCCAGATACATTAATGCCCCCCACAGTGCCAGATATGCCCCACAGTGCCAGATACATTAATGCCCCCCACAGTGCCAGATACATTAATGCTCCCAGTGTCAGATATGCCCCACAGTGCCAGATACATTAATGCCCCCCACAGTGCCAGATACATTAATGCTCCCAGTGCCAGATATGCCCCCACAGTGCCAGATACATTAATGCCCCCCACAGTGCCAGATACATTAATGCTCCCAGTGCCAGATATGCCCCCACAGTGCCAGATAGATAAATGACCCCACAGTGCCAGATACATTAATGCCCCCCAGTGCCAGATACATTGATGCCCCCACAGTGCCAGATATGCCCCCATAGTGCCAGATAGATAAATGACCCCACAGTGCCAGATACATTGATGCCCCCCACAGTGTCAGATACATTAATGCCCCCCACAGTGATAGATACAGTCATGCCCCCCACAGTGCCAGATACATTAATGCCCCCACAGTGCCAGATATGCCCCCACAGTGCCAGATACATTAATGCCCCCCACAGTGCCAGATACATTAATGCCCCCACAGTGCCAAATATGCCCCCACAGTGCCAGATACATTAATGCCCCCCACAGTGCCAGATACAGTAATGCCCCCCACAGTGCCAGATATGCCCCCATAGTGCCAGATAGATACATTGATGCCCCCCACAGTGCCAGATACATTAATGCCCCCCACAGTGCTAGATACAGTCATGCCCCCCACAGTGCCAGATACATTAATGCCCCCACAGTGCCAGATATGCCCCCACAGTACCAGATACATTAATGCCCCCCACAGTGCCAGATACATTAATGCCCCCACAGTGCCAAATATGCCCCCACAGTGCCAGATACATTAATGCCCCCAGTGCCAGATATGCCCCCACAGTGCCAGATACATTAATGCCCCCCACAGTGCCAGATATGCCTCCACAGTGCCAGATACATTAATGCCCCCACAGTGCCAGATATGCCCCACAGTGCCAGATAGATTAATGCTCCCAGTGCCAGATATGGCCCACAGTGCCAGATACATTAATGCCCCCCACAGTGCCAGATACATTAATGCTCCCAGTGCCAGATATTCCCCCACAGTGCCAGATACATTAATGCCCCCCACAGTGCCAGATACATTAATGCCCCCACAGTGCCAGATATGCCTCCACAGTGACATGATACATTAATGCCCCCCACAGTGCCAGATACATTAATGATCCCAGTGCCAGATATGCCCCACAGTGCCAGATACATTAATGCTCCCAGTGTCAGATATGCCCCACAGTGCCAGATACATTAATGCCCCCCACAGTGCCAGATACATTAATGCTCCCAGTGCCAGATATGCCCCCACAGTGCCAGATAGATAAATGACCCCACAGTGCCAGATACATTAATGCCCCCCACAGTGCCAGATACATTGATGCCCCCACAGTGCCAGATATGCCCCCATAGTGCCAGATAGATAAATGACCCCACAGTGCCAGATACATTGATGCCCCCCACAGTGCCAGATACATTAATGCCCCCCACAGTGCTAGATACAGTCATGCCCCCCACAGTGCCAGATATGCCCCCACAGTGCCAGATACATTAATGCCCCCCACAGTGCCAGATACATTAATGCCCCCACAGTGCCAAATATGCCCCCACAGTGCCAGATACATTAATGCCCCCCACAGTGCCAGATACAGTAATGCCCCCCACAGTGCCAGATATGCCCTCATAGTGCCAGATAGATACATTGATGCCCCCCACAGTGCCAGATACATTAATGCCCCCCACAGTGCTAGATACAGTCATGCCCCCCACAGTGCCAGATACATTAATGCCCCCACAGTGCCAGATATGCCCCCACAGTGCCAGATACATTAATGCCCCCCACAGTGCCAGATACATTAATGCCCCCACAGTGCCAAATATGCCCCCACAGTGCCAGATACATTAATGCCCCCAGTGCCAGATATGCCCCCACAGTGCCAGATACATTAATGCCCCCCACAGTGCCAGATATGCCTCCACAGTGCCAGATACATTAATGCCCCCACAGTGCCAAATATGCCCCCACAGTGCCAGATAGATTAATGCTCCCAGTGCCAGATATGGCCCACAGTGCCAGATACATTAATGCCCCCCACAGTGCCAGATACATTAATGCTCCCAGTGCCAGATATTCCCCACAGTGCCAGATACATTAATGCCCCCCACAGTGCCAGATACATTAATGCCCCCACAGTGCCAGATATGCCTCCACAGTGCCAGATACATTAATGCCCCCCACAGTGCCAGATACATTAATGATCCCAGTGCCAGATATGCCCCACAGTGCCAGATACATTAATGCCCCCCACAGTGCCAGATACATTAATGCTCCCAGTGCCAGATATGCCCCCACAGTGCCAGATACATTAATGCTCCCAGTGCCAGATATGCCCCCACAGTGCCAGATACATTAATGCTCCCAGTGCCAGATATGCCCCCACAGTGCCAGATACATTAATGCCCCCACAGTGCCACATATGCCCCCAGAGTACCTGCAGTGCCGGCGATGAGGGAGGGGGAGTGCTGTGCGGCGCCTGTGCCTCTAAGTGATCTGTGCGGCGCCGGTGTCTGACATCAGACGCCGGTGCCGAACAGCGCGCACAGATCACTTTAGCATAGGACAGGGCCGGCTCCTGGCTCCAACATGGCGGCGCCAGAGGGCGGCTCCCTTTAAGGGTGGCGCCCTGCGCGGGCGCTCGACTCGAACATGCCTGGAGCCGGCCCTGTGTGCGAAATGCGTCTTCCATTGCTGCCCATGTGCAGGAAAATTTGTATAAATCCTCTCCATGTGTTGGGTGCATCTTGCGCCTATGACTCCATATGAAGAGATAGGACACTAGAAGGGATGGACCAAAGTACAGTATGGGTGTTTAGCGCACATTATATATTATGTAAGGATAGAAGCATCCATATTATACGTCTGTCAGGAGGATGACCTCCAAGCATGGGAACTTCTCTGCTGTATAAATAATATTGTAAGACCTTGTCTTTCAAGAATGTGATGGGTCTGGGCAACAATCAAGTTCATCTGCATCTTATGAGGATTGTGCTCGGGGATTCACATATGATAGATCAATTTCTATTGCGTTCCCACCCCCAATACTTCGGCAAGGTGTACTACAGGCCACAGGGGTTTATTGATATTTTTGTTTGTTTTTAATTCCACTAAATAATTGAATTCCATGGTTAGCAGCACTATTTATTAATGTTATTTAAATAAAATAATAACAACATTAATCTTACCTCCGCCCTTCATGACACTCCCTCTGTCACATTCTGTCTTATATCATAATTACCCAACTGGACCGGTCCGTTCCTCTCACAGGGCGGGATGTATTAAGATACATTGCCGCCCCTCGACGCTTATCGCAGCGATGTTGATCGCATATGTACTAACATATGCGGTCAATATCGCAATGCGGTGATGGAGGCCCCTCGCGATACCTGTGAGGTGGTCTGCGGGGGGTCTCTGTCATCTACCTCGGCTCTCCAGACTCCTTCAACACTGGGTAGCAGCAGCAGGCTGCCCCCGGCGCCTCCTCCTCCCCCTGCAGCCGGAAGGAACTTCGGCTGTGTTGCTATGGGGAGGAGATCACCTTCGGGGTCCAGGGCTGCCTGGAGGAAGGTATGCCGGGGGGGGTGGCGGGTTGCGGCAGTCGGCGATAAGCCCATAGGCTTCTATAGGTAGGCTCTTAGTACATTTGAAAATGCAGTAAAAACACTGTTTTCGGGGGTTTTACGCATTTTCCTTTAGTACATCCCGCCCACAGTGTCCGCATACTAATTACATTGTGTCAGTTTCATTACACAGCACTGTCCTCATTCACATCCGTCGCGGCCGCATTGGAACACACACATTTTGTCAGGAGCCATTTAGCCTACCAGTATATAGTTTTCTTTTATTCACAGATGGATACCAGATGAATTCCATTCAGATGTGAGGAGAACATGCAAGCCTCACATGCCCTGGTCCACTGTCATTGTAGTGTTTTGTGTTCAAACTATCTGCCAGCCATGTGTGTACCATCCTCACCATTTCCCCATTTTCTTTATTAAAGAAACATAAACTATCTAAGGAAAAGGAAAAACATTTACAATGCAAACTGCGAACAAGAATTCAATCTTTTATAAGATGAACATACGTGTGCTGCCAGCACCAGGGGGACCATATATGACATTTACCGTTAATGCCAGCATAATAAAGATTCTTCATCACCGAGAGATAGACTTGGGGTACTTTCACAGTACTCGTAGACAGCTGGGGCGTCCCTTGTTAAATAGCCAGGGAGCCCAAAAATGTGTTTGGCCTTAATAGGAGCCCGACTTCGCTACTCCGTGCTTGTGGGGGTCCCTGCTCCTTCCTTTCTCAATCTAAAGGTGACCAAGTTTGTAAACCTTAATGATCATATACATCTTAATGGTCTTTTCAGTTTATTTTAAGATGTTTTGTAGCAATAATTGTAAGAGGTCACTGTATGATTACATAGTGGAAAAAAAAGTTGCATGGGAAGCTTAATGTAGCCCATACACTTGTGAGATCAGGTACAATCCTTCGATTTCGACCGCATCTGTGAGATAAATCGAAGGATTGTATGCACATTTTAGGTACCATGCGACGCGATGCGCGGGCACAACGGTCGAATCTCGCGTCTTAAGATAGAATGTGCTGCACTTAATATTTATTGAATCACGGTGCGATCACATGCTGTTTTTTACCACTTTCGATTCATCACACTGCGATGTGCGATATGTGAAGACAGGAGCAGACTTCCTGGCCACTCCTCTTCCCCTCACTGTGCACATGACTGGAGAGGAGGCTGGAAGCACGCTGCTGAGCTCCCAAACAAACCGCACAAGGTAGGCAGGCTATACCACTGGCCACCAATGATTATTATTCTGTTTTACCACCACTGCCCACCATTATGCTGCTGCCCTCACCATTTATACCAGCCCACTGCCCAAAATGCTGCCCCACTGCAAGCCACTGGCTGTGCCCTGTCCGCCATTATACTGCGCCACTGCCCACCATTATGCTGCTGCACACACCATTATAGTGGCCCACTGCCCAAAATGCTGCACTACTGCAAGCCCATGGCTGCACCATGAATGCCATTATGCTGCCCCACTGCAAGCCACTGCTGCTGCACCCACTATTATACTGGCCCACTGCCCAGAATGCTGCCCCACTGCAAACCCTAGGCCGTGCCCTAAACGCCATTATACTGCGTCACTGGCCACCATTATGCTGCTGCACCCACCATTATACTAGCCCCCTGCCCAAAATGCTGCCCCACAGCAAGCCCCAGGCCGCGCCCTAGACGCCATTATACTGCGCCATTGGCCGCCATTATGCTGCTGCACCCACTATTATACTGGCCCCCTGGCCAAAATGCTGCCCCACTGCAAGCCTCTGGCCACGCCCTAAACACCATTATAATGTGCCACTGGCCACCATTATGCGGCTGGACCCTGCACACCAATGTATTATCACAACATATTTCAGAACTCACAGCAGTAACTAGAAAACAAACTTTATATAACCAGAATAATACTAGAAAACAAACTTTATTTAACTAGAATAATGGAACTTTTTTCATGTTTATTCATTTTCCTTATTTTGCATTCTGCAGATGTCCTATGAGAGCCGCAATTTCCTATTGGTCTTTATCAGCCTGTACCATGAGGAGGAGTGTCTGTGGCTGACGTCCTCACCAGACTACAGCAACAAACAGAAGAGGGAGGCTGCTTATAACCGCCTGGTGGAGTACTTGAAGCCCACCTTCTGTGCGGCCTCGGTGGCCTGGGTCCGGAAGAAAATTGCCAATATACGAACAGTGGGGGTCATTCTGACCCGATCGCATGCTGCAGTTTATCGCAGCGGCGCGATCGGGTCAGAACTGCGCATGCCCGACGGCCGAAGGCTGTCGCTGCGCTACGATCGCCCCTGCCTGATTGGCAGAGGCAGTCGCTGGGCGGGGGGGCGGAACGGCGGCATTTGGCCGCCTGCGTTGGCATGGTCCGGCCAACGCAGGCGTGGCCGGACCGTGCAGGGGGGTGGGTCGCAGCGGCTGCGTGATGTCACAGCTATAGCTGTGCTGGCCGGGAGCTACTCCTAAAGTGCTAAAGCATCGCCGCTGTGCGATGCTTTTTCACTTCTGCGGGGGTGGGCTGGCACTGACATGTGGGTCGGGATAGCCCTGTGCTGGGCGTCCTCCCGCATGTCTATGGACATGATCGTAGCCCTGCAAAATTTTGCAGGGCTACGATCAACTCGGAATGATCCCCAGTCTTTGTAAAAGAAAACCGCAAGGTGGAAGAGTTCAAGAGGTCAGGGACCGGTGCAGACAAGGTGTATGTGACGCAGCTGTGGTACTACAAAGAACTAAACTTCCTCCTGGAGAAACGGTCAGCTAAGGAGTCCCTAGTGGTGATGGCAGAGTCTGAGGTAGGAAGTCTGGATGTGGAGGAGGCCGAAGGGGGAAGTTGCTTTTAAATTGTTTTTACCTAATATATTCCTCCTGCCATGCCACAGCCCCGTCCCCATTAAAAAATACATATTTTTCCCGTACCTCTTTTGCCCTTGCAGTGCCACGTAAGGTTACTGCAGGTGGTCCCACCGAGAAAATCGTCACTTTCACCACTGGCTTGTTGGGGTCTTCCGGTCCTGCTGGGAGCAAAGGCATTTGCCTTGTGGCCTTGCGTCGGAGCATGTAGTGCAGTATACAGCATGCTGTTACTACACGGTCAATTTTGTCCATCCTCATGTTGATGGGTCGGTGGAAGATCCTGAACCGGTTGCTGAGAATTCCAAATGCATTCTCAACAACCCGACGGGCCCTAGAAAGGCGGTAGTTGAAAATGCGCCTATCGTGGTTCAGGACTCTTTGCGGGTAGGGCTTCATTATCTGTTCGTGCAGTACGAAGGCCTCATCTGCCACGAACACAAATCCCAGGCCATTCTTTGTTTGCTCAACAGGCAGCAGATGAATGGAGTTGGTGGTGAGCCTATCGTAGAAGCGCATATGTTTCAAGGATCCACCATCTGAGCAATGACCATTTTTCCCAACATCCAGGAAAATAAATTCATAGTTTGCATTGACCACCGCCATGAGAACAATGCTAAAGTAGCCTTTATAATTGAAGTAGTCCGACCCGTTGTTGGTGGGTTTGGTCATGCGCACGTTTCCAGTCTATCGCACCATCACAGTTTGGGAAATTCCAGCTCCTGTCAAAGTCCTCTGCAATAGCTTGCCATTCTTCCACGGTTGTAGGGAACTAAAAGAAAAAAAAACAACTTTAATATATACTAAATATGTTTTTTTTTTACCCTACAGACACCTGAAGACCTCAGCCGTACCCCTGAACTCAACAACACATCACCAGAGGAACCGAAATCTCCACATCTACAGGGTTCCAGGAGGAAGCCATGGGAAACAAAATTTGAGGAAGACCTGCTACTATTGGAGGCCCGTTCACAGCTGCTCCGGAAACCTGATGAATTTTATGACTTTGCGTCATATGTTAGCAAAACCATGTGTAAAGTTTCCGAGCAGCAGCAAGTAGAGTGCCAGCGCCTGGTGTCACAGGTTTTGTACAAAACACTTACAGGACAACTGACACCAGCGTGGAACGTTCATGGGCCAGAACCTCAAGCACCTGCTCCTCATCTCCCATTGACCTTAAGTTCACCACCCACCTACTCCTTCCTCCAGTACCGATCCTCCTCCGCATCCCAGCTACCATTCCGGTTATCCGCAACCGCAGACCCCATCCACCTACCCTTCCTCCACAAACCCCTCCTCATCAAACCAGCCACTCTTCCCGTTATCGTCAACCCCCACCCTCATATACCCACCCTTCCCCCACTATCCAATCTCCTCTTCAACCCAGCTACCCTTCCCAAACCAGCCACACATCCACCGTCCCCTCCGCAATTTTGACCTCCTTGATGTCACAGGGGGAACAAGAGGATGTGGTGGAGACAAGTCTTTCAAATGTAGGTTGATTCTCATTTACTGCTGCCCTTGTTATACATACCAACAGATGTGGTGCATTCTGATACTACGGTGAGTGTCAACGCTTTCAGGCGGACAGTGCACACATGCTGCTAGGGACAGGTTGATAGTACCGGGGACCCATCTTCCTGCCGCTAGCTACATGTGTGCATTGCGACCCTGACACCAGTGACACTCGACACCGTAGTATCAGAATGCACCACATCTGTTGGTATATATAAAATTCCTGCTGCCCTGGTATATATTGCGATAAATCTGGTGCACTATGATATACAGTGTTTTAGTGGCGCCGATTTCAGGTGGACAATGCACACATGCAGCTTGGGTCAGGTTGATGGTGCCGGGGAGCCTGAAGCCGGGCCTACCTGCATGTGTGCATTGTGCCCCTGAAAGCGCTGCCACTCAAAAAACACTGTATATCATACTGCACCATATTTATATTTAAAATTAGAAGAAACAAATATAAAGTTCTAGTGTTTGAAAACGTTCAGCCATGTTGGCCGCATATTACTAAAATACTTATGTTTATATATACAATTTTTTTTTTTTGGTTCACAAGTGTATTCATGCACTTATATATAGCAACAGATGTGGTGCATTCTGATACTACGGCGTAGAGTGGCACCGCTACCAGGGGTACAATGCACACATGCAACTTGGTGCAGGTTGATGGTACCGGGACCCATCTTCCTACCCCAAGTTGCATGTGTGCATTGTGCCCTTGGCTGCGGTGCCACTCAATGGCGTAGTATCAGATACACCACATTTGTCGCTATATATTGCTTCTTTTTTTTTCATAAATGTAATGATGCAGATGTGCTGCATTATGAAAATTTATACTGTTTGCTAAAGTTTAGCCATGTTGGCCACATATTTAATAAAATTATGCCTTGAAATAAAAAGAACATTTTTTCTTTTTCTGCTTGTGGTGTAACAAAATGTTTTATTTTGCAATGTGTGGTGTAATTTTCTTACCTTACAGTACTTGTACTGAAGCACCTTGATAATAGCCTTGCAGGTTATACACGAGTAGGATGGGTCCCAAAACCTGCGCAGAGATACGGGTCCCAAACTTCAGCTCCTCAAACGACTGTCCGGTAGCAAGGAACCGCAGGGTAGCCACCAGCCTCTCCTCAGCAGGGATAGGAACCCGCCATTTGGTATCCCGCTGAGGGGGGTCACCATATGCAGCAACTCCTGGAATGTGTCATCATCCATGCGCAGGAAGTTGCGGTAGTCATCCGGGTTGTTGTCCCTGATCTCATCCAGGAGGGGCATGTAGGAGCGAGTAGGCCGCATAAGCAGCCACTCCTTGGTCCAGCAAGATCTCTCCCTCCGCCTTTGCTGGGCCCTCTCCCTGTCTCCCCTCATCTTCAGCACAGAGCAGCACATGAGAGCCTGATAGCGAGTACAATCAGTGAAGTGCGGTGGGGTGAGGCAGAGCCTTCCCTGCCATACTAACGTTTGTAGTAGAATCCATCTCTACACACACAGAAGTATAGAAACACTTTGTAATGCAAGCAGAACAAAGCAGTGCACGGTAGCTAGCAATGTGGAACAAGCAGCAGGTATAAACCAAACTTTTCTAATCACAGAGCAAACAGAAGTGCACAGAGTTAAAATGGCTGCCTCTTTATATATCCCCCAGATAGCCCAGTCCATACCTCCCAACTTTTGGGTGTAAGCAGGTGGGACACTCCACGAAAAGGGGGCGTGGCCTCACTCGCGATGGGCGTGGCCTCGTCAAACGGCCCGGTTTTCTGCCTTTTGGGGGTGTGCCCAGCGCTCCCTGAGCAGCTGGGCAGCCCCCGCTCCCCTCCTAGCTCTGAATACATGCCGTGCGCGTGCGCACAGCATGTATTCAGTGATCACCGGCTGCTTTGCAGAGCAGCGGGTGATCAAAGCCTCCCCCCAACTGCCCCCCCACCCGCGGGACACTGCTGCCCGCGGGTGGGACAGCGGGACGGTCCGAATATCGGGACTGTCCCGCTGAAAGCGGGACAGTTGGGAGGTATGCAGTCCTCTATTTACACTTTTAAAGATCTTGCAGATAAATTTGGTCTGCTTTGGTCAGCATGTGATGTGGTCGCATTCGATCATCCGATGCAACCCAATTTCTGGTCGTAAGGGGCATGCGATAAAGCGCAGGATTGTATGCGCATTGAATGCACAAAAAATGCACTTTCGATGCGATTTATCTCAAGGTGAGCTTAAGGGAAATCGGGCCCGATATCGCGTTGAATGCAATCGCACACGTGTATGGGCACCATAACTGTCGGGCTTTGGTTAACCGCTTGTTTAATTTCCCTTACTTACATTATGACACTGCCGGTGTCACATCCAGCCCTGACCTCACTAACTCGATCACTCAGCTACGTCACTGTCTAAGATCAGCCCATGCATCTTAAATACTCTGGTCTTCTGTTTATGCGCAAATAATGTTGTTTGCTACAGGTTGTTCCATCCCTACCCACTGCAAATCTGGTGACACGTCAGATCAGCGGGTGCTGATAACACGAAAATGCTGTTTTCCTAATCCACTGCCCCTTAAATATGTGGCAAGTTGACAAAACAAAGTGCAGTTACTGTGCTGTATGCCTTGTCGTACATAGCCTGACTACAGGCACATAAGGGTTCATTACATATTTCTCCTCATCTCAATCTGAGATGTAACTACTACCAACCTGACACTGAAAAGCTGCACTGACTTGTAGACAATGTAGTAGCCTCTTCCTCCTGAATCACACACTTCCTGTTCTTTCCTTAATTACAATCTGCCTTACTGTATTTCCTAAGAGCCAATTGTTCAGCTGCGTACGGGTTACTATATTTAGACCGTGATTTATTTTCTTTAGGTTTTCATAATTGATATTTTTGATAAATAAGATGCAGGTTTTGGATCACTGGTCCTATGGCTAAAGGAATTACATGAGACTTTCTTGTGTGCTGAGCTCAAAGGACGGAGTGGGAATGTCAGGAAGACCCAGCCTGATCTGCTCAGGAAAAAGGTGCTTCCTACAAAATCGCTGACTGCTCATGGCAGTAAAAGATGACAAGGAGCAGCACTGATTGTAACAATGATAGGAACATGCAAAGTAACACAGGGAAGTCTGAGCTTATAGAGGGAGTTTGTGTCATCCTGTGTCTCACGTATTAGAGACCTGCATCGCTCTGTTTATTGCAGTGTTTGTAAAGGAACCCTCATAGCCTCTTTATAATGAATCCCATTATTCAGCAAACACAAGCATGACAATAAACTGACCAACCTAAAAACTGCACTCATTTTACGGAACGGTACATACAGGGCCGGTGCTAGGGTGTTCGGCGCCCCCCTGCAAACTATAAATTTGCGCCCTCCCATATTTTACAAAGGGACAGTGAGCATTGAAAAAAGGGAGTGTGGTTTCAAAAATAAGGGGCATGGCCACACAATAGTATCCCGCCGGAATCCCGATAGCTGACAATGGCAACAGCTGGAATACCGGCGCACAGAGGCTATTCCCACTCATGGGTGTTTATGACACCCACAGAGTGAGAATAGAACCTGTGGCTAGCGTTGTGAGTCACTGAGCCTGCAAGGGGAATCAAAATGCTCACCTAGTTGCTGGCATTCTGGCAGCCGGGAAGTTGCTGTCGGGATCTTGACAGCTGGCATCCTGCCCGCCGGTAATTAGTATGTATTCCACATTGTCTATAGTAGGATGGTATCTAATATGGAGGAGGCTACATACAGCATACCTCACAACTTCTATAGAGAGGAACTTGGGACACCCTCGCACGGTGAAGCTGCGCCCGTATGAAAAGGGGCGTGGTTAATGGAAAATGGGTTGTGGCTTCACTGGAGTACTGCGATCACGAGCCACGCACCCACATTTCGTCACTATGGGGGCATGGCCAGCGCTCTGTGAGCTGCTGGCATGCCCCCAGTCCCTCTCGTCTCTGAGAATAGACACTGTGCGCATGCGCACAGCGTCTATTTACAGCTGCTCTGCTACGCAGGGCAGCGAGTGACAGGAGCCTCACAATGCCCCCCCCCCCCCCGCGGGACACTGCGGCCCGTGGGTGGGACAGAGAAAATCGGGACAGTTGGGAGGTATGCATACAGTACAAGTGTAAACCTCCCTGCATGCAGTAGCAGATGCTGCATTCTCTGCCTGAGCAGGGAAATGAGGACTGGCAGCCATGGATTTTATCCTCAGTCAGCCCCGAGACAGGGATGTTAATAAGTTGCATGACAACAACCCCCCTTGGGTGAGTGGTGGGCAGGAGGAGGGGGGTAAGATGGCAGGAGGAGGGGGGGCAAGATGGCACCAGAGAGTGCTGTGTTTTTACTACTCCCTCCCCCCCACCCCACACAATAACACACACACACACACACACACACACACACACACACACACACACACACACACACCCCCCCCCCCCCCCCTCCCCCCCTGTTTTCCCCCTCTCCTGCTTACAGTACCTCAAAATCAGCAGAGTACTGCATTCTGTCCTGTCCTCTCAAGCTGGAACCCTGTTCCGTGTAGCTCCGCGCCCTCCTCGCCGTTAAGCTCTGCCCCCTTTTCTGCCGAACACAGCGGCTGTCAAGTGAGGGAGGAGGACTGGAGGTCAGATTGAAGCTGCCTGCTGCCAGCGCCGGTGCCTGTCACACAGGCGCAGCAGCAGCAGCAGCAGGGGGCCCAGCCGCAGCAGCGGGGATGCAGGGCAGGGACAGCGCCTCTCTAGCCCTGGCGCCTACCTGCACTGCATCCCTTTGCTGAGCGGTAAGCGCCGGGCCTGGGTACATAGATGAAGGTAGTTAAAAACAAAACAAGTATGTATAGGCCAGGAGCAGAGCCGGCCTTAGGCATAGGCAAACTAGGCAAATGCCTAGGGCATTTGGTTTGCTTAGGGGCACCAGCAGCTTCTGCTGATTAAAATGATATGCGGCATGCCTATATTCTGTGTGTGACTGCGGCTGTATCTGCATACGAAATGCTACGTTGCAGTGTATTCCTGGAAATCACTGTAATGTAGCATTTCGTATGCAGATACAGCCGCAGTCACACACAGAATATAGCCATGCTGCATATAATTTTAATCAGCAGAAGCTGCATGTGCATCCTAGCCACATAGTAATGCAAATAAGATGCATTTTCATAAACAAAAGGCACCCGATGTTAGCAGAGCTGCCAGCTGACTCATACCAGGCATCTCCTGCAGAACTAGCGGTGGTGCTAGGGGGCACCAGCCAAAATCTTGCCTAGGGCATCATATTGGTTAGGGCCGGCTCTGGCCAGGAGAATGGACAGATCTGGAATAATCATGCTCTTTGCATGTACAAAATAGGTGCAATGACATTCCCTACTGTGAGGATAGCAAGTTGCTATTTCACTCCTTCAGCTGACCAGCGCTATGTGCTATCTGAGGCGGTTCCGGTATGAAAGATAGATCGTGTCTAGTTAGACAGTCAATAGACACCATATGTTAGACAGACATTAGGTCGACAGGGTCAAAAGGTCGGCAGGGTCAAAAGATCGACATGGAAAAGGTCGGCAGGTCAAAGGGTCGACAGGGTCAAAAGGTCGACATGAAAATGGTCGACATGAAAAAGGTAGACACCATGTTTTTTGCATTTTTGTGGTTTGTGTGGATAGTTTTGTCATCTGGGACCCCCAATTGTAGAAAAGCATACCCTCGCGGGGCACGCTTCGGGCATGGTGGCTCGCTGCGACCAACTCTATGCCGATATGGATAGAGAAAGTATGAAATAATCCAAAAACATGTTACATAAAAAAAAAACATTTGTCTATCTTTTTTATGTCGACCATTTTCATGTCGACCATTTGACCATGTCAACCTTTTGACCTGTCGACCTTTTGACCTGTCGACCTTTTCCATGTCGATCTTTTGACCATGTCGACCGTTTGACCATGTCGACCTAATGTCTGTCTAATATATGGTGTCTATCTATTGACTGTCTAACTAGACATTGTCTATCTATCAAACGGATAGGATCTGAGACCCCCAGTGGGTTCGGTATCATTTGGGCAAAGAGCAGGGTTATACAACGCATTTATTGCCAATGCAGATACAAGATAAAACGGGTGTAGTACGGCTGACCGGCAGTCTCCTGACCGCCGGTCAGCTTACCAACGCCGGGATCCCGGCAGCATACCGACGCCGGGATCCCGGCGGGGAGGGGCGAGTGCAGCAAGCCCCTTGCGGGCTCACTGCGCTCGCCACGCTGCGGGCTTGGTGGCGACCTGCAGTCGCCACGGGTTCTATTCCCACTCTATGGGTGTCGTGGACACCCACGACTGGAAATAGTCCCTGTTGGTCGGCATGCCGACCATCGGGACAGTGACCCGTCGGGCTGGTGGAGGAGGTCATGTGACTGTCGGTCAGCTGACCGGCTGTCACATGAATACCACCCAATAAAACACCTAAAACAAGCAACAATAGCCTAGGCATGGGTCTTCAACCAGTGGCTCTCCAGCTGCTGTGGAACTACACATCCCAGCATGCCCTGCCTCCGTTTTAGCATGCTTTAATACAGAGGTTCTCAAACTCGGTCCTCAGGACCCCACACAGTGCATATTTTGCAGGTAACCCAGCAAGTGCACAGGTGTATTAATTACTCACTGACACATTTTAAAAGGTCCGCAGGTGGAGCTAATTATTTCACTTGCGATTCTGTGAGGAGACCTGCAAAACATGCACTGTGTGGGCCCCCGAGGACCGAGTTTGAGAACCTCTGCTTTAATAGAAAACTGTGTGTAGGTTGAAGATACACGACCTAGAAGTTCTAATGGGCCCTACAGACTCAGCGATGTGCCGCCGAGCTTGCCGAACGCCGATACGGCAGACGGGCGACCCGGCGGCGGGGGGAAGCAGTTTCATCACTCCCCCCGTCACCTGGCACCGTAGACGTGCAGGCAAATATGGACGATCTCGTCCATATTGGCCTGCATGCACAGCTGACAGGGCACCAGCGATGAACGAGCGCGGGGTCGCGCATCGTTCATCGCTGGTGCCTCCACACTGCACGATATGAACGTTATCTCGTTCATTAATGAACGAGATCGTTCATATCGTGCAGTGATGTCGCCCAGTGTGTAGAGCCATAAGACCTTACTAAAGAACCCAACGAGTGGAGACGTGAAGATCTGATCACTGGCTGCATTGTAGGCTGTGTACAGGAGCTGTAACCCCAGCAAAGCACTCTCCTGAGGAAGAACAGTGTTGGTAGGGAGATGTCCCAGTAAAACACTGATCTGGTTCATACCTCCCAATATTACCCTCTCCAGGAGGGACAGAATGCTTTACTTCTGGACTTCTCTCTTACTGTATGATTACCATCACCTGTGTTGAACAGGTTAATGGACAAGAAAGGTGTTTCAGCACAGGTGAGGGCAATCATAAATTAAGAGGGAAGTCCAGGAGCAGAGCAATCTGTCCCTCCTGGAGAGGGTCATGTTGGGAGGTATGACTTGGGTACCTGGTTATCAAGGGGCTGTCAGTTCCCCCTGTATGGCAGCAACAGCAGGTTTCTAGCGTGGTTGGCTCTGTGTTATCTAAGGGAGATATCACATTTCTAACTTCCCAGCGCGTTTAGGTCTGATAATTAAAAGGGCAATGCCATTAATAGCAAAATGGTGTTTATGCATACTTGCCTACCTGACCCTCTCCATGAGGGAGAAAATGCTCTGTTCCTGGACTTTCCTGGTAATATATGATTGCCATCACCTGTGGTGAAACACCTTTCTTATCAATTAACTAGTTTACCACATACATTACCAGGAAAGTCCAGAAACAGAGCATTTTCTCCCTCATGGAGAGGGTCAGGTAAGCAAGTATGCATAAACACCATTTTCTCCCTCATGGAGAGGGTCAGGTAGGCAAGTATGTGTTTATGTATTAAAAGTATTGCCACAGACAGACATCTAAAACATGACCTGCTGGGGAAACTTGAGGGTTGAGGTTGAGATCTATTGCTGTAGAACAGCTGTAAGCTATTAACCCATTATTTGCTGCCTGAAAAATACCTTGTTTTATAACTGACATTTACATTAAGTTTCAGTTTGTTCTGAACGTAAACTCTACTTACCTTTAACTAGGCTGACCATATTATCCCTTTAACCTGGGACACTCATGAATTACACAGGTTCTGTGGCTGTTTAAAACCAGGTGAAATGCAGGCTTGTAGTCAGCCAGCCACAGAACCTGGTCCCAGGTTAAAGGGATAATATGGTCAGCCTACTTTAACCTCTAGCACAGGGCTTCTCAAATCCAGTCCTCGAAGCACACTTATAGGCCCTACACACTGGACGATAATACTCAAAGATATGAACGATCACGTACATTAATGAACGAGATACCATTCATATCTTTGAGTGTGGAGGCACCAGCGGTGAACGATGCGCGGCCCCGCGCTCGTTCATCGCTGGTGCCCTGTCGCCTGTGGATGCAGGCCAATATGGACGATCTCGTCCATATTAGCCTGCACTTTTATGGAGCCGGGTGACGGGGGGTCACCGTCGGCTGTATCCGCCGTCGGGCAGTTCGGCGGCGGATCGCTCAATGTGTAGGGCCCTTAACAGTGCATGGTTTCCAGGTCTCACAGAATCACAAGTGACATAATTAGAACCACCTGTGGATCTTTTAAACTATGTCAGCCAGTGATGTATACATACACCTGTGCTCCAGCATGGAGATATGGAAAACATGCACTGTTTAGTGCAGGCTTGACCAACCTGTGGTTTTCCAGCTGTTGTAAAACTACAGGTGTATTAGGGAATGCTAAAACTGTGGCAGGGCATGCCATTTACTTGCATCCATTCTTCACTGCTGGACTAGGACAGACCAGCTAAAACAACCTAAATTCCTTAGTCTGAATACAACCACATTACTACAATAAAACATATTATCAACATATATTAACTACTATGCCTTAATCATTAAGTGCCCAAATAATGGTTCATTGTGATTATTATATTTTGATGGGATATTATAAATAAAGGGGTGGGGGGGGGGGGGTGAACTAATGTGCAACTCATAATAATATGGATTACATTGTTGGAAGAGTGCTTCAAACTAGTGATGAGCGGGTTCGGTTCCTTGGAAACCGAACCCCCCCGAACTTCACCCATTTTACACGGGTCCGAGGCATACTCGGATTATCCCGTATGGCTCGGTTAACCCGAGCGCGCCCGAACGTCATCATCCCGCTGTCGGATTCTCGCGAGATTCGGATTCTATATAAGCAGCCGCGCGTCGCCGCCATTTTCACTCGTGCATTGGAAATGTTAGGGAGAGGACGTGGCTGGCGTCCTCTCCGTTTATTCATTGTTGATGCAAATATTTGTGCTTGCTTAGTTATATCTTAATTGTGGGGACTGGGGAGCAGCTGTATATTAATATAGGAGGAGTACAGTGCAGAGTTTTGCTGATCAGTGACCACCAGTTTTATCCGTTCTCTGCCTGAAAAAAACACTCCTTATCTGTGCTCAGTGTGCTGCATATATCTGTGCTCACACTGCTTAATTGTGGGGACTGGGGAGCAGCTGTATTATATAGGAGGAGTACAGTGCAGAGTTTTGCTGACAGTGACCACCAGTAAACGTTGTCTGCCTGAAAAACACTCCATATCTGTGCTCAGTGTGCTGCATATATCTGTGCTCACACTGCTTTATTGTGGGGACTGGGGACCACCAGTATATTATATAGGAGGAGTACAGTGCAGAGTTTTGCTGACAGTGACCACCAGTATACGTTGTCTCGTCTGCCTGAAAAACACTCCATATCTGTGCTCAGTGTGCTGCATATATCAGTGCTCACACTGCTTTATTGTGGGGACTGGGGACCAGCAGTATTATATAGGAGGAGTACAGTGTAGAGTTTTGCTGACCAGTGACCACCAGTATACGTTGTCTGCCTGAAAAACACTCCATATCTGTGCTGCATTGTAGTATATAGTAGGAGTACAGTGCATAATTTTGCTGACCACCAGTATATAATATATAGGAGTACGGTACAGAAGGCCACTGCTGTACCTACCTCTGTGTCGTCAAGTATACTATCCATCCATACCTGTGGTGCATTTCAGTTTTGCACAGTTTGCTGACCACCAGTATATAATATATAGCATTACGGTTCAGTAGGCCACTGCTGTACCTACCTCTGTGTCGTCAAGTATACTATCCATCCATACCTGTGGTGCATTTCAGTTTTGCACAGTTTGCTGACCACCAGTATATAATATATAGCAGTATGGTACAGTAGGCCACTGCTGTACCTACCTCTGTGTCGTCAAGTATACTATCCATCCATACCTGTTGTGCATTTCAGTTTTGCACAGTTTGCTGACCACCAGTATATAATATATAGCAGTACGGTACAGTAGGCCACTGCTCTACCTACCTCTGTGTCGTCAAGTATACTATCCATCCATACCTGTGGTGCATTTCAGTTGTGCACAGTATATATAGTAGTAGGCCATTGCTATTGATACTGGCATATAATTCCACACATTAAAAAATGGAGAACAAAAATGTGGAGGTTAATATAGGGAAAGATCCAGATCCACTTCCACCTCGTGCTGAAGCTGCTGCCACTAGTCATGGCCGAGACGATGAAATGCCATTAACGTCGTCTGCCAAGGCCGATACCCAATGTCATAGTAGAGAGCATGTAAAATCCAAAAAACAAAAGTTCCGTAAAATGACCCAAAAATCAAAATTGAAAGCGTCTGATGTGAAGCGTAAACTTGCCAATATACCATTTACGACACGGAGTGGCAAGGAACGGCTGAGGCCCTGGCCTATGTTCATGGCTAGTGGTTCAGATTCACATGAGGATAGAAGCACTCATCCTCTCGCTAGAAAAATGAAAAGACTTAAGCTGGCAAAAGCACAGCAAAGAACTGTGCGTTCTTCTAAATCACAAATCCCCAAGGAGAGTCCAATTGTGTCGGTTGCGATGCCTGACCTTCCCAACACTGGACGGGAAGAGCTTGCGCCTTCCACCATTTGCACGCCCCCTGCAAGTGCTGGAAGGAGCACCCGCAGTCCAGTTCCTGATAGTCAAATTGAAGATGTCACTGTTGAAGTACACCAGGATGAGGATATGGGTGTTGTTGGCGCTGGGGAGGAAATTGACAAGGAGGATTCTGATGGTGAGGTGGTTTGTTTAAGTCAGGCACCCGGGGAGACACCTGTTGTCCGTGGGATGAATATGGCCATTGACATGCCTGGTCAAAATACCAAAAAAATCAGCTCTTCGGTGTGGAATTATTTCAACAGAAATGCGGACAACAGGTGTCAAGCCGTGTGTTGCCTTTGTCAAGCTGTAATAAGTAGGGGTAAGGACTTTAACCACCTCGGAACATCCTCCCTTATACGTCACCTGCAGCGCATTCATCATAAGTCAGTGACAAGTTCAAAAACTTTGGATGACAGCGGAAGCAGTCCACTGACCACTAAATCCCTTCCTCTTGTAACCAAGCTCCTGCAAACCACACCACCAACTCCCTCAGTGTCAATTTCCACCTTACACAGGAAAGCCAATAGTCCTGCAGGCCATGTCACTTGCAAGTCTGACGAGTCCTCTCCTGCCTGGGCTTCCTCCGATGCATCCTTGAGTGTAACGCCTACTGCTGCTGGCGCTGCTGTTGTTGCTGCTGGGAGTCGATCGTCATCCCAGAGGGGAAGTCGGAAGACCACTTGTACTACTTCCAGTAAGCAATTGACTGTCCAACAGTCTTTTGCGAGGAAGATGAAATATCACAGCAGTCATCCTGCTGCAAAGCGGATAACTCAGGCCTTGGCAGCCTGGGCGGTGAGAAACGTGGTTCCGGTATCCACCGTTAATTCAGAGGCAACTAGAGACTTGATTGAGGTACTGTGTCCCCGGTACCAAATACCATCTAGGTTCCATTTCTCTAGGCAGGCGATACCGAAAATGTACACAGACGTCAGAAAAAGAGTCACCAGTGTCCTAAAAAATGCAGTTGTACCCAATGTCCACTTAACCACGGACATGTGGACAAGTGGAGCAGGGCAGACTCAGGACTATATGACTGTGACAGCCCACTGGGTAGATGTATTGCCTCCCGCAGCAAGAACAGCAGCGGCGGCACCAGTAGCAGCATCTCGCAAATGCCAACTCGTTCCTAGGCAGGCTATGCTTTGTATCACCGCTTTCCATAAGAGGCACATAGCTGACAACCTCTTACGGAAACTGAGGAACATCATCGCAGAATGGCTTACCCCAATTGGACTCTCCTGGGGATTTGTGACATCGGACAACGCCACCAATATTGTGCGTGCATTACATCTGGGCAAATTCCAGCACGTCCCATGTTTTGCACATACATTGAATTTGGTGGTGCAGAATTATTTAAAAAACGACAGGGGCGTGCAAGAGATGCTGTCGGTGGCCCGAAGAATTGCGGGCCACTTTCGGCATTCAGCCACTGCGTGCCGAAGACTGGAGCACCACCAAACATTCCTGAACCTGCCCTGCCATCATCTGAAGCAAGAGGTGGTAACGAGGTGGAATTCAACCCTCTATATGCTTCAGAGGATGAAGGAGCAGCAAAAGGCCATTCAAGCCTATACATCTGCCCATGATATAGGCAAAGGAGGGGGAATGCACCTGACTCAAGCGCAGTGGAGAATGATTTCAACGTTGTGCAAGGTTCTGCAACCCTTTGAACTTGCCACACGTGAAGTCAGTTCAGACACTGCCAGCATGAGTCAGGTCATTCCCCTCATCAGGCTTTTGCAGAAGAAGCTGGAGACATTGAAGGAGGAGCTAAAACAGAGCGATTCCGCTAGGCATGTGGGACTTGTGGATGGAGCCCTTAATTCGCTTAACCAGGATTCACGGGTGGTCAATCTGTTGAAATCAGAGCACTACATTTTGGCCACCGTGCTCGATCCCAGATTTAAAACCTACGTTGTATCTCTCTTTCCGGCAGACACAAGTCTGCAGAGGTTCAAAGACCTGCTGGTGAGAAAATTGTCAAGTCAAGCGGAACGTGACCCGTCAACATCTCCTCCTTCACATTCTCCCGCAACTGGGGGTGCGAGGAAAAGGCTAAGAATTCCGAGCCCACCTGCTGGCGGTGATGCAGGGCAGGCTGGAGCGAGTGCTGACATCTGGTCCGGACTGAAAGACCTGCCAACGATTACTGACATGTCGTCTACTGTCACTGCATATGATTCTCTCACCATTGGAAGAATGGTGGAGGATTATATGAGTGACCGCATCCAAGTAGGCACGTCAGACAGTCCGTACGTATACTGGCAGGAAAAAGAGGCAATTTGGAGGCCCTTGCACAAACTGGCTTTATTCTACCTAAGTTGCCCTCCCTCCAGTGTGTACTCCGAAAGAGTGTTTAGTGCAGCCGCTCACCTTGTCAGCAATCGGCGTACGAGGTTACTTCCAGAAAATGTGAGAAGATGATGTTCATCAAAATTAATTATAATCAATTCCTCCGTGGAGACATTCACCAGCAATTGCCTCCAGAAAGTACACAGGGACCTGAGATGGTGGATTCCAGTGGGGACAAATTAATAATCTGTGAGGAGGGGGATGTACACAGTGAAAGGGGTGAGGAATCGGAGGATGATGATGAGGTGGACATCTTGCCTCTGTAGAGCCAGTTTGTGCAAGGAGAGATTGATTGCTTCTTTTTTGGTGGGGGCCCAAACCAACCAGTCATTTCAGTCACAGTCGTGTGGCAGACCCTGTCGCTGAAATGATGGGTTCGTTAAAGTGTGCATGTCCTGTTTATACAACATAAGGGTGGGTGGGAGGGCCCAAGGACAATTCCATCTTGCACCTCTTTTTTCTTTCATTTTTCTTTGTATCATGTGCTGTTTGGGGACATTTTTTTTGAAGTGCCATCCTGCCTGACACTGCAGTGCCACTCCTAGATGGGCCAGGTGTTTGTGTCGGCCACTTGTGTAGCTTAGCTTAGTCACACAGCGACCTTGGTGCTCCTCTTTTTTTCTTTGCATCATGTGCTGTTTGGGGACTATTTTTTTGAAGTGCCATCCTGTCTGACACTGCAGTGCCACTCCTAGATGGGCCAGGTGTTTGTGTCGGCCACTTGTGTCGCTTAGCTTAGTCACACAGCGACCTTGGTGCGCCTCTTTTTTTCTTTGCATCATGTGCTGTTTGGGGACTATTTTTTTGAAGTGCCATCCTGTCTGACACTGCAGTGCCACTCCTAGATGGGCCAGGTGTTTGTGTCGGCCACTTCGGTCGCTTAGCTTAGCCATCCAGCGACCTCGGTGCAAATTTTAGGACTAAAAATAATATTGTGAGGTGTTCAGTGTTCAGAATAGACTGAAAATGAGTGTAAATTATGGTTATTGAGGTTAATAATACTATGGGATCAAAATGACCCCCAAATTCTATGATTTAAGCTGTTTTTGAGGGTTTTTTGTAAAAAAACACCCGAATCCAAAACACACCCGAATCCGACAAAAAATTTCAGGGAGGTTTTGCCAAAACGCGTCCGAATCCAAAACACGGCTGCGGAACCGAATCCAAAACCAAAACACAAAACCCGAAAAATTTCCGGTGCACATCACTACTTCAAACCCATAAGCTTTTCCCAGTCCCATGTGAAATGTGTTTGGAGACCCCTACAGTATATCCGCACATACCTAGAAAGGTCACTCTGTGAAAGAGGAACATTTTCAGCCTTCTTTAGACTCAATTCCAGTAGAGGATACAGCTGGATGTATGTACATTTAAGCAACCTATGTACAGTATTTTTTTGTGTTGCAATATTTTGTCATTTACGTTTTTTTTTTATTGCACTTCAGATCCTGTATGTCACAGTTCCCCCCTCCCACTGGTCGGATTCAATGGCAGGAATTCTGTGCCCCCTCCTTTACATCCTCAGGAAAAAATCAAGAAGGAACTTGATCCCGACAAGAGGGCAATTCACACAGGGATATCGCAGGGAAGAGACCTCTCCCTGCTTAAGAATATGATGGAAGGACTTCAGAACAGCCACTGGCTGGTCTTTTCTCAGCCACTATAGGATTTCCCATTGACCCAGTGTAATAAGACGGTGACAATGCTTAGTTATACCAGGAATCTGAGATTGATGCTCTTATACTGGGCTTGGCTGCAAGAACTGAGTTCTCAGGAACTGGACTCCACTGGGAAACATGTCTGTAGATCTGACAGGTAAGCACTCGCCTGCTATTGTGCTTGGATACAGTACAGTCTGTTTACTTCCTTGCTGAACTACATTATACTTCATTCCTAGAAAAGCAAAATAGGTTCCCAGTCTGTATTTCCAGGAAAATGATTCTACATTATCTGCAGTTTTTCTATATTCAGCAATAGCAGTTACAGAGGATGTTCGCAATAATAGGAGAGGTATAATTATCCGCTATTATTACTTGGATTATGGAAGAGGAAAATGTAAAGCTCTCTTCAGTTTATCAAGTGCACTGTATAGTTTGTTGTTGTTACTTCAACCATCTCTGAGACTGTCACAGACAGGACTTCTTTACTTGGTCAGTTCTATGGGGGTCATTCCAACCCGTTCGCACGCAGCGGTTCTTCGCTGCGGTGCGAACGAGTCGGAAATGCGCATGCGTGGCGGACGCATTGCGCACGTGCATTGTTGCCTGGTCACGATCGTTGCCGAGCAATGACGCTGCCAGCGAGAAATGTGATCGCAGCGGCGATCGCAAGAAAACGGACAGGCGGGAGGTGTTCCGGGGCGGATACTTATCCGTTTCCAGGCATGGTGAGTCCAATGCAGGCGGAACCAGGCGTTTGGAGGGCGGATGTCTGACGTCAGGACCGGGACCTTCATTGCTGGATCCGTCGCACTGGGTGAGTAACTGCAGCCCTGGTCTTGTTTTACTTGAAGCTTTTTTAGCATTGCAGGGCTGCACAAGCGTTCGCAGCCCTGCTATGCTATAATACACTTCCCCATAGGCAGCGTCAGGTTGATCGCACGAGCAGCAAAAAGTTGCTACGTGCGATCAACTCGGAATCACCCCCCATGTGTCATCACACAGTGTGCCTCATTTTTGGATGTTCATTGCGTCCACATGACATCATAGTTATGTGCTGGTTTGCTTATTGGGTCCTCAATGCATGTTAAGTTGCACACCTACTTTCTGGGCTTTGGAGATGTCTCCACAAAATAGAAGGGCACCGTAGATGTACGGGAAGTGGGAAAACCTATATAGGGTCAATATGCAGAACTATTACCACTTTAGAACTTCTCCTTTTTATTAAATTAAACTATTTCTAATTTTCTCCACTACATTACTTATTTGAAACCTATTTTTGCCTTCATTAGTAATTTAATTGATGACATATTGGTATTAACTTTACGACATGTGGCATCTGTGCATGTGTAGTAGTTTTAATTGGTTAAAGTGCACCCTTCATCTAAAGTGTAACTGGATGCTGTAAAATGCCCCAGTTGTAAGTACAGGACAAGACCAGAGGTTAGATTTACTAAAGCTTATAAAATGAGAAGTGGTTGTGTTGCCCATAGTAACCAATCAGAGTATGTCTATTATTTTCCATTCTGCAATAGAGAAATGATAGCAGGAATTTGATTGGTTGCTATGGGCAACATGACCACTTATCAGTTCTCCACCTGCTCTGTGCTAATGCAAAGTGCAATGGTTTTTGTGGAGGTTTTCATGCCTTTATGCAAATCAGGAAGCACACTTTAGGATGAGCCATCTTCACCAAATCAAGAACCCCAGAACCACCACGGATGATTTGCACTTCTCCTTGGCTTGTGTGCATCATACAGTCATATGCTGCCATTTTGTAGACTATTATTACAGCAGAAGAGTCATGTGTCTCAGTGATGTCACTATGTACTAGTTCAGTGGTTCTCAAACTGTGTGCCGTGGCATCCTGTGGTGCCACGGGACACTTGTAGGGGTGCCTCAGGTTGGTGGTCCAGGACCTATTCAAACTATTTATTGTCAATGTAATAGGCAACACTAGTGCTTGTGGCTTCCAATCATAAAATATGTGGACAAACCGAAGCAAATCTTGTCCCTCACCGCATAATTGAACCTAAAGATGACATATAAGCGCAACTTACCTAATTTAATATTTATTTCTATATTTCTCAACAAGAAACTTTTTGCCAAGGAGTGCCGTAAAAAAAATGCGGATACTCTAGGGCGCAGTGATTCAAAAATGTTTGGGAACTACTGTACTAGTTAATTAATTGACATACTTTGTTGTATCCCACAAAATGGCTTCCTCAACTGTAATGCATCTACTTTCATACACTGTAGTCAAGTGCAATTCACAATAATTTATTAATTTTTTTTATTATTTAAAGACTTTATTTGAACATCACAAAGGCTTTAAAAAAAATCAGTTTCTTAAAAAAGGTAATTTTCATACGTGTATAATTGCTCGAATGTAGCTATACTGAGTGCAAGGGGTGCCATTGCTATGGGGCCCAGAATTTTAGGGTGCCCAGGACCCAATTTATATAGTTGTCTACCAATTACCTGATATAGCCTGCTAAGAAATTGGGTCTGGCTCATTGCCTGGGCATGAAAAGGGGAACTCGTCCGTGTCTTTCCCTCTCTGTAAAGGGGGGTACTCACGGAGCGATCACTGCTTAAAATCTAAGCAATCTGACTAGATTGCTTAGATTTTAAGTCTGATCGCTCCGTGTGTAGCCCCTACAGCGATAGCGATGCGCAGCCCCGCGCATCGCTATCGCTGGTGCTAGATTGGCCTGCCGTGCAGGCCAATCTAGCGGGTCGCTCATTTCACCCGCTGGGTGAAATGAGCGGCCCCTCCGTCTCTCCTCGCATGCTCAGCACAGATCGCGCTGTGCTGAGCGGCGGGAGAGATGTGTGCTGAGCGGTACGCTCAGCACACATCTCTCCCGCATCGGCCAGTGAGTACTGGCCTTAAAGCACCACACTGATATGATCCGTCTTCCACACTCCTGTTTCACACTCAGACACAGCTGATCTAATCAGTAAGCCCAGCATTGCCAGAGAGTAGGCTTGCTGCTTTGGGCTTGCTAGTTTTGGATTGGGAATTGAGTTCTGAAATTAAGAAGATCTCTACTCAAAATGTCTTGCATGAGGATGTAAACCCCTCAGGAAGGAGCTGGTTGCTACAATGTGGCATATTGTGAACTGGGAGAATACAATGTGGCATGCAGTAATATGAACTGGTGGTACACTGTGATCTAATGTGAACTAGCGCCCCCTTCTTCTGGGCATAAACTAAAATAGGGCCTACTATGGGACATAAAATAAACAAGGGCACAATTATGGGGCATAAAATGAACAACCATCGTGGAGAGAGGTGTTTCTCTACAGGCACTGGGACAGGGGTTCCTTCAAAACATTGTTATGGGGCCCACAAAGTTCTGGCTATGCCCCGGCACACTCAGTACACATTTCCTTGTCTGCATGTATAACACTTCCTTTCTAACAATACAATAGGGAACGCTATTCCTTTATTTTATTTTTTTATATGTCCCTGAAATGTCGGCTAAACATTTATGATTTATGAAGTTACTTTATATAAAAGAACAGCAACATTTACTAACTGATACGTATATTCCCAGATGTAGGCATTAATCATGGGAAACGTCCTTTTCTTCATGTAATTCAGACTTCCTGTCTGTATCTGTTGATAGACATTAACTTTTTCGGAATCAGAGATGAGTGATAAGAAAGGACAATAGATTGCAGTCTGGTATGATAACAAAGGTTTCACAATGTCAGACAACCTAATAGGGATAAATAAGTATGTTCAGCTCAACCCAAGACGTAATTTATACACTGTCCCCTTCTTTCTTGGAACAAGTGAAAACTATAAATTGAGGCAGCTAATGATTTCAGGTCAATTTGGTTTTTTTTTTTAGGTGTTTTTGGCTACTTAAAGGAACTCAATAAAAAAATTATGTTTATGTTGTTTTACTTTTAACCCCATCTGTCTCACCAGCCATATCCATCTGTCTCGCCAATTAGCTCCCGTTCTGTCTCACTACCAGCCAGCCCCCTTCTGTCTCACCACCAGCCAGCCCCCTTTCTGTCTCACCACCAGCCAGCCCTTCTTCTGTCTCATCAGTCAGCCCCACTTCTATCTCACCAGCCTGCCCCATACTGTCTCACCAGCCCAGCCAGACCCCTTCTGCCTCACCGGCCAGCCCCTTACTGTCTCACCAGCCAGCTCCCTTCTGCCTCACTAGCCAGCCCCTTTTTGTCTCACCAGGCAGACCACTTCTGTCTCTCCAGCCAGCCCCTCTTCTGTCTCGCTACCAGCCAGCCCCCTTCTGTATCACCAGCCAACCTCTTACTGTCTTACTGTCACGATCCGGGTATCTGGACGCCATTACTTACCCTTCAGATGCCTCCTAAGGCGGGCTCAGCGTTCCAGGACCAGATTCCGCTGTTCCTGAGTTTCCACATGCAGAGTGTCAGAGTGGTGTTTTCATCAGCCGCGGCCTCCGCTGTGCCCGCGTGGTTAAATGTGCATCTATCAGCCTGGCGTCTCCTGTCTCCGGTGGCCGGCGCCGCCATTACTGTTTCCCAGACCACATGGATTACAAACCAAACTTCCCTCCAAGTGTCTGCATGGGCGCAGCCATCTTGGATTCTGTCATCTGATCATTTCCACCAATCTGCTGTTTGTATTGTTGATTTGCATAATTGCCTAGCCAACCCCTTCCTTGCTGCAGGTATAAGTAAGCTGTGCCTGAGCAAGGAAGACGTCAGTGCTTTGGTTGTCAAACCTAGTTCCTGTTTGTCTCTCTTCTATGATTGTCTTCCAGGTTCCAGCTCCTGTCTCAAGACTTCCACCATAGAGACCCGCACCAGCATTCCACCTGCGGTGTAGCCTGACTCTCCAATCCATTGTGGATTCATCTGTTTCCAGCTACAACACTACCTGCTTCCAGCCTCAGCTTCCAGCAGAATACAGCTTCCCTTAAAGGGCCGGTGTCCTTTCTACACTTTACCACTCTCCACCGGAATTATTATTTCTCCGCTCTCAAGTTCTACATTTCAGTTCACATTTCATCGCTCCCAAAGTTCATTTATTATTTAACTGGTTCCAGCCAGTATCCACTCCGTGCTAACAACAGTCTGGTTCCAGCCAGTATCCACAGCAGCTGTTTTACCTTCAGCAACCCAGCTCTTCCTGGAACACCAGCTGGTACAATCCTGGGTTATCTCCATTGCTACAGCCGGGCCTGGTAAGGACTTTCCATCTAGAAGATCATAAGAACTATCTCACACTACCAGTGCCCTGTGGCTCCTGCCATGCTGTAGTACTCAGGAACTGTATTTATTCTTTGCTGACTTTTACGTTTTCCTTTATTGCTGCTGTGATGCGGAGTTGTCATAATAAACATCATTGACTTTTATCTAAGTTGTCGTGGTCACGCCTTCGGGCAGTTATTATTCATGTTACTTACATGTCCAGGGGTCTGATACAACCTCCCAGGTTCCGGTACATCTCAGCCCCTACAACTGAGGCTGCCTCCCGTCAGCTCAGGCCCTCAGTTGTGACAGTAAGCACTGACCTAATGAATCCAGCCGGAGACCAGGATCAAGCGGCCAGGCCGATGCAAGAACTGGCAGCCCGACTAGAACATCAGGAGGCTGCACAGGGCCACATCATCCGCTGTCTCCAGGATCTCTCTACTCGGCTGGATGGGATTCAGACCACTCTCCGTGGATCAGGCGCGTCTGGTGCGTCAACCACAGTGACTCCAGCTATAACCCCACCCACCTTACCCATTCCTGCTCCACGTCTTCATCTTCCAACGCCAGCAAAATTTGACGGATCTCCAAGATTCTGCAGGGGATTTCTCAACCAGTGTGAGATTCAGTTTGAGCTACAACCTGGCAATTTCCCCAGTGACCGTACAAAAATTGCCTACATTATTTCTCTTCTCAGTGGCTCAGCCCTCGATTGGGCATCACCGTTATGGGAGAGGTCCGACACCCTGCTATCTTCTTACACTGCATTCGTGTCAACATTCAGGCGCATCTTCGACGAGCCAGGCCGGGTAACTTCAGCTTCGTCTGAGATTCTCCGTTTACGCCAGGGATCACGTACTGTAGGACAATATCTTATACAGTTCCAGATCCTGGCATCCGAACTGGCATGGAACGACGAGGCCCTGTATGCTGCATTCTGGCATGGTTTATCCGAGCGTATTAAAGATGAGTTAGCTACCAGAGACTTACCCTCCAAGTTAGATGAGTTAATCTCACTTTGTACGAAAGTTGACTTACGTTTCAGAGAGAGAGCAACTGAGCGTGGAAGATCATCTGCTCCAAAATCTTCTGCTCCTCCTCCTCGCCAACTGTCACCAACTAAAGATGAACCCATGCAAATTGGCCGTTCCCGTTTAACTCCTGCTGAGCGCCGAAGACGTCTCTCCGAGTTTCTCTGTTTGTACTGTGCAGCTCCGTCTCACACCATTAATGCCTGTCCCAAACGTCCGGGAAACTCCAAATCCTAGCTCGCCAAGGAGAGGGCCGGCTAGGAGTAATGATCTCCTCTCCATCTCCTCAAGATTGTAACCTCCCAGTCTCGCTTCAAGTTGCTCAACGTTATCAGAACGTCATTGCCCTCCTGGATTCCGGAGCAGCTGGGAACTTTATTACCGAAGCCTATGTTAAACGGTGGTCCCTACCCACCGAGAGACTTCCTTCGTCCTTTTCCTTAACTGCTGTGGATGGCAGTAAAATTTTTGATACAGTTATTTCTCTAAGGACTCTACCAGTTCGTCTGAGAGTGGGAGTTCTTCATTCCGAACTTATTTCACTTTTAGTGATTCCAAGAGCCACACATCCTGTGGTCCTGGGCCTTCCATGGCTCCGTCTTCACAATCCTACAATTGATTGGACGACTACGCAAATCCTGGCATGGGGTTCCTCCTGTACTAAGACATGTTTGTTTAAAGTGTTGCCTGTCTGTTCCTCCTCCCCCAGGTCGTCTGATGTTCCACCTCCTCCATATCAAGATTTCACGGATGTGTTCAGTAAAGCTTCTGCTGATATCCTTCCCCCTCATAGAGAATGGGACTGCCCGATTGATCTCGTTCCAGGGAAGGTTCCACCTCGAGGCCGAACTTATCCGTTGTCTCTCCCCGAGACGCATTCTATGGAGGAATACATAAAAGAGAACCTAGCAAAGGGGTTCATTCGACCTTCTTCTTCTCCAGCCGGCGCAGGCTTCTTTTTTGTAAAGAAGAAAGATGGTGGTCTGCGGCCGTGCATCGACTACAGAGGTTTGAACGACATTACCATCAAGAACCGCTATCCTTTACCCCTGATTACTGAGCTCTTTGACAGAGTTAGCGGAGCTACCATCTTTACAAAGCTGGACCTGAGAGGTGCATACAATCTCATCCGGATCCGTGAGGGTGACGAGTGGAAGACCGCATTTAACACCCGTGACGGACATTATGAGTACCTCGTCATGCCCTTCGGATTGAGCAATGCTCCAGCTGTCTTCCAGCATTTCGTCAATGAGATCTTCAGAGACATTCTATACCGTCATGTCGTGGTCTATCTAGATGATATCCTCATTTTTGCCAACAATTTAGAGGAACATCGTTTCTGGGTAAAGGAGGTTCTGTCCCGTCTCCGTGTCAATCATCTCTACTGCAAATTAGAGAAATGCGTCTTTGAAGTCAAGTCCATTCCGTTTCTAGGGTACATTGTGTCCGGTTCCGGACTAGAGATGGATCCTGAGAAACTACAAGCAATCCAGAATTGGCCAGTACCCTTAACCCTCAAAGGGGTCCAGAGGTTCTTAGGGTTCGCCAATTATTACCGAAAGTTTATACGAGACTTTTCCACCATTGTGGCGCCTATTACTGCTTTCACCAAGAAGGGTGCTAACCCGTCCAAGTGGTCTGAAGAAGCCATGCAAGCTTTTCATCTTTTAAAACAGAGGTTCATCTCTGCACCTGTCCTGAAACAGCCTGACGTCGACTCTCCTTTCATCTTAGAGGTGGATGCCTCCTCCGTTGGAGTAGGAGCGGTGTTATCTCAGAGGGCTAAAGATGGTCATTTACATCCTTGCAGTTTCTTCTCACGGAAGTTCTCCCCAGCGGAGCGCAACTATGCCATTGGCGACCAGGAGTTGCTAGCCATCAAGCTCGCTCTAGAGGAGTGGAGATATCTGTTGGAGGGAGCTTCTCATTCAATCACCATCCTTACAGACCACAAGAACCTTCTATATCTAAAAGGCGCACAATGTCTCAACCCTCGTCAGGCCAGATGGGCACTTTTCTTTTCCAGGTTCGACTTTAAACTCCAGTTCTGTCCGGGCTCTCAGAATCGCAAGGCCGATGCCCTTTCCCGCTCATGGGAGCAAGAAAATGAGTCAGAGTCTTCAGACAAGCATCCTATTATAAATCCGTTGGCATTCTCCACGGTAGGGATGGACTCTACGCCCCCATCAGGGAAAAGTTTTGTGAAGCCGACACTAAGGAAGAAGCTCATGCATTGGGCCCATGCTTCCCGTTTTGCCGGACATACAGGTATCCAAAAAACCCTGGAGTTTATCTCTAGGTCCTATTGGTGGCCAACTCTGAAAAAGGACGTTTTGGAGTTTATTGCATCTTGCCCAAAGTGTGCTCAACATAAAGTATCCCGCCAGTCGCCTGCGGGGCAACTGGTTCCACTATCTGTTCCCCGTCGACCATGGACCCATTTGTCGATGGATTTTATTACAGATTTGCCCATGTGCAACAAGTTCAATACCATCTGGGTGGTAGTTGACCGGTTCACCAAGATGGCACACTTCATTCCTCTCACCGGTCTTCCGTCAGCTTCCAAGTTGGCTCAAGTATTCATACAAGAGATCTTCCGACTCCACGGTCTTCCAGAAGAAATTATCTCAGATCGAGGAGTTCAATTCACAGCCAAATTCTGGCGAAGTTTATGTCAAGTCCTCCAAGTCAAGTTAAAGTTTTCCACGGCTTACCATCCTCAGACCAATGGTCAAACTGAGAGGGTGAATCAGGACTTGGAGGCCTTCCTCCGCATCTATGTGTCCTCCTCTCAAGATGACTGGGTTCAATTACTTCCCTGGGCCGAGTTCTGTCATAACAACCAGTATCATTCTTCATCTTCTTCAACACCATTCTTCACCAACTTTGGATTCCACCCTAAAGTCCCTGAGTTCCAACCGCTTCCAGCAACTTCTGTTCCCGCAGTGGATATCACCTTGCATCAGTTTGCCAATATCTGGAAGAGCGTACGATCAGCTCTGCTCAAGGCATCGTTCAGGTACAAGAAGTTTGCGGATAAGAAGCGTCGAGCAGTTCCTGCTCTCAAGGTGGGTGATCGGGTATGGTTATCCACGAAGAATTTGAGGTTAAGAGTTCCCAGTATGAAGTTTGCACCTCGCTACATCGGTCCTTTTAAAATTGATCAAGTCATCAATCCTGTTGCTTACAGACTCCAGTTACCTCCCTTCTTAAAAATACCCAGGACATTCCATGTTTCCCTGTTGAAACCGCTAATCTTGAATCGGTTTCATTCCTCACTTCCACCAACTCCGAAAGTCCAAACTCAACGAGGCGTTGAGTATGAAGTGGCCAAGATCCTGGACTCACGTCACCGTTACGGTCAACTTCAGTATCTCATTGACTGGAAGGGCTATGGTCCTGAAGAACGCTCTTGGACCAATGCCTCTGACGTCCATGCTCCTGCCTTGGTCCGAAATTTCCACGCAAAGTTTCCTTTAAAGCCTAAGAAGTGTCCTGGGGCCACTCCTAAAGGGGGGGGTGCTGTCACGATCCGGGTATCTGGACGCCATTACTTACCCTTCAGATGCCTCCTAAGGCGGGCTCAGCGTTCCAGGACCAGATTCCGCTGTTCCTGAGTTTCCACATGCAGAGTGTCAGAGTGGTGTTTTCATCAGCCGCGGCCTCCGCTGTGCCCGCGTGGTTAAATGTGCATCTATCAGCCTGGCGTCTCCTGTCTCCGGTGGCCGGCGCCGCCATTACTGTTTCCCAGACCACATGGATTACAAACCAAACTTCCCTCCAAGTGTCTGCATGGGCGCAGCCATCTTGGATTCTGTCATCTGATCATTTCCACCAATCTGCTGTTTGTATTGTTGATTTGCATAATTGCCTAGCCAACCCCTTCCTTGCTGCAGGTATAAGTAAGCTGTGCCTGAGCAAGGAAGACGTCAGTGCTTTGGTTGTCAAACCTAGTTCCTGTTTGTCTCTCTTCTATGATTGTCTTCCAGGTTCCAGCTCCTGTCTCAAGACTTCCACCATAGAGACCCGCACCAGCATTCCACCTGCGGTGTAGCCTGACTCTCCAATCCATTGTGGATTCATCTGTTTCCAGCTACAACACTACCTGCTTCCAGCCTCAGCTTCCAGCAGAATACAGCTTCCCTTAAAGGGCCGGTGTCCTTTCTACACTTTACCACTCTCCACCGGAATTATTATTTCTCCGCTCTCAAGTTCTACATTTCAGTTCACATTTCATCGCTCCCAAAGTTCATTTATTATTTAACTGGTTCCAGCCAGTATCCACTCCGTGCTAACAACAGTCTGGTTCCAGCCAGTATCCACAGCAGCTGTTTTACCTTCAGCAACCCAGCTCTTCCTGGAACACCAGCTGGTACAATCCTGGGTTATCTCCATTGCTACAGCCGGGCCTGGTAAGGACTTTCCATCTAGAAGATCATAAGAACTATCTCACACTACCAGTGCCCTGTGGCTCCTGCCATGCTGTAGTACTCAGGAACTGTATTTATTCTTTGCTGACTTTTACGTTTTCCTTTATTGCTGCTGTGATGCGGAGTTGTCATAATAAACATCATTGACTTTTATCTAAGTTGTCGTGGTCACGCCTTCGGGCAGTTATTATTCATGTTACTTACATGTCCAGGGGTCTGATACAACCTCCCAGGTTCCGGTACATCTCAGCCCCTACAACTGAGGCTGCCTCCCGTCAGCTCAGGCCCTCAGTTGTGACACTTACTAGCCAGTCCAGCCAACCCCATTCTGTCTCACCAGTCAGCCCCCATTCTGTCTCACCAGTCAGCCCCCCTTCTGTCTCACCAGCCAGACTCCTTCTGTCTCACCAGCCAGCCCCAGTTCTGTCTCACCACCATCCAGCCCCCTTCTGTTTCACCACCAGCCAGCCCCCCTTATGTCTCATCAGTCAGCCCCACTTCTGTCTCTCCACCAGCCAACCCCCCTTGTCTCACCACCAGCCAGCCCCCCTTATGTTTTCCCAGCCAGCCCCCCTTCTGTCCAACCAGCCAGCCCCTCTTCTGTTTCACCAGCTAGCCTCCCTTCTGACTCTCCAGCCCCACTTCCTTCTCACCAGCCAGCCTCCATCTATCTTGCCAGCCAGGCCCCATCTGTTTCTCCAGCCAGGCCCCATCTGTTTCTCCAGCCAGACCCCATCTGTCTCACCTGCCAGACCCAGTCTGCCTCACCAGCCAGACCCCTTCTGCCTCACCAGCCAGACCCCTTCTGCCTCACCAGCCAGACCCCTTCTGCCTCACCAGCCAGACCCCTTCTGCCTCACCAGCCAGACCACTTCTGCCTCACCAGCCAGACCACTTCTGCCTCACCAGCCAGACCCCTTCTGTCTCACCTGCCAGACCCCTTCTGTCTCACCACCAGCCAGCCCCCCTTGTGTCCCACCAGCCAGCCCCCCTTGTGTCCAACCAGCCAGCACCCCTTCTGTCCCGCCAGCCAGCCCACCTTGTTTCACCAGCCAGCCTCCCTTCTGACTCGCCAGCCCCACTTCTTTCTCACTAGCCAGCCTCCATCTGACTCGCCAGCCAGACCTCTTGTCTCTCCAGCCATCCTCCCTTCTGTATCACCACCAGCCAGCCCCACTTCTGTCTCGCCAGCCAGCCCCCTTCTGTCTCACCAGCCAGCCCCCAACTGTCTCGCCACCCAGACCGTATCTGTATCACAAACCACACCCCGTCTGTCTCACCTGCCACACCTCTTCTGTCTTGCCAGCCACACTCCCTACTGTATCACTAGCCAGCCTCCTTCTGTCTCGCCAGCCAGCCCCCATATGTCTCGCCAGGCAGCCCCCAACTGTCTCGCCATCCAGACCGCATCTGTCTCACAAGCCACATCCCATCTGTCTCACCAACCACACCCCATTCTGTCTTGCAAGACAGCCCCCACCAGCCAGACCACTTCTGTCTCACCACCAGCCAGACCCACTTCTTTGTCACCAGCCAGCCCCCTACTGTCTCACCAGCCAGACCATTTTTGTTTTACCTACCAGCCCTCTTCTGTCTCTCCAGCCAGTCCTCATTTTGTCTCATCAGTCAGCCTCCCTTCTGTCTCACAGCCAGCACTGCTTTGGTCTCTCCAGCCCCAGCCCTCTTCTGTCTTTTCAACCAGCCCCTTTCTGTCTCTTCAGTCAGTCCTTGTCTGTGTCTCCAGCTCCAGCCATCACATCTAGCCCACTACAGCCCACAGGCACTTAAGCTGAGTACCCACATGGCTGACAGATTGGCGGCCGGCATACACACTTACTGATCATCAGGCAGATATGTTGTGCCTGACATTACAACTTTCATTTACATGTGTCCGCCCAGTTGTGCTGGCAGTCACTGGCGGCCTCTGCAGCAAGTCTGCAAACCGTTCTTACACACAGCATAATGCGCCGACTGTGCTGCAAGGCCGACATGATATGTCTATGAACGACGTTGTATATCGGCTAGTGGGTACCCAGCATTACCTTCTCCTGTGTCTTCTGGCTGCTCTTCTTCGCACTGTGGCCGGCTTCTATCTGTCATCAGTGCAGTAAGCCTGTTACATTTTGTGAAGAATCATAGATACAGTGACTTGTTAAAGTATTCACCTCCCTTTACATTTTTCATGTTTTGTTGAATCACAACCTGGAATTAAAATGGATTGTTTGAAGGTTTGCATCATTTCATTCACAGAACATGCCTACAACTTTGAAGATGTCTTTTTTATTTATTTTTTATTGTGAAACAAACAACAAATATGACAAAATAACAGAAAACCTCAGCGTGCATAACTATTCACCCCCCTAAAGTCAGTACTTTGTAGAGCCACCTTTTGCGGCAGTTACAGCTGCAAGTCGATTTGGATAAGTCTCTATGAGCTTGCCACATCTTGCCACTGGGACTTATGCCCATTCCTCAAGGCAAAACTGCTCCAGCTCCTTCATGTTGGATGGTTTTCGCTTGTGAACAGCAATCTTCAAGTCTGACCACAGATTCTCAATTGGATTGAGATATTGGCTTTGACTAGGCCATTCCAACACATTTAAATGTTTCCCCTTAAACCACTCGAGTGTTGCTTTAGCAGTATGCTTCAGGTTATTGTTCTGCTGGAAGGTGAACCTCCATCCCAGTCTCAAATCACAGGCACACTGAAACAGTTTTTGCTCAAGAATATCCCTGTATTTAGCACCATCCATCTTTCCCTCGACTCGAAACAGTTTCCCAGTCCCTGCTGCTGAAAAACATCCCCACAGCATGATGCTGCCACCACGTTTCACTGTAGGGATGGTGTTCTTGGGGTGATGGGATGTGTTGGGTTTGCGCCAGACATAGCGTTTTCCTTGGTGGCCGAAAAGTTAAATTTTAGTCTCATCTGACCAGAGCACCTTCCTCCATACATTTGGGGAGTCACCCACATGCCTTTTGGCAAACTCAAAACATGCCTTCTTATTTTTAGCACTAAGTAATGGCTTTTTTTTACCTGGCCACTCTTTCATAAAGCCCAGCTCTATGGAGTGTACGGCTTATTGTGGTCACATGCAGGACCGGTGCTAGGGTGTTCAGTTCCCCCCTGCAAACTAAAAATTTGCGCCCTCCCATATTTTACAAAGGGACAGCCGCATCAAAAAGGGGTGTGGTCTCATAAGGAAGGGGCGTGGCCACACAATAGCACATCACTGATCAAAACTCACCAAATTTCCAGCAATTTATACTGCTGCACCCATGTATAATGCCCACATGAACCCTTGGGTTCATATATGTGTGTGTGAACAAACCCAGCGGTGTAACGTACGTCAGGACTGACGTCATCAAGAGACGTTGTGCGGCTACGCCCCCTCCTTTGGTCCGGGCAGCCGCTGCACCTCGGCGCGTGGACAGTGCGAGGGAGAGTAGGAGCCGGGCGGGGATAGCGGACGAGACCTACATGAATAGTGTTCTATCTGACTCTATTCATAGTGGTATTGGTAATGTAATGTCCGGTGTTTGGCAATGCTCATTTACAGCCACACATGCCTTGTTTCCCCCTTCTTCTCCTACATCCACGCCAGCAATTAGAGGAGTTTGGTCAGGTATTTATAGATGTGTGTGTATATATATAAAAATCATTGTTGACTGGTATCTGAATTGATCAGCATACACATCTAATACTTATTTACTCTGAACTTCCCCTGCTCTCTCCTATAAGCTACTGAGGTGACTTGCTACATATGTTGCAACTTTTTTATTAATATCTTGTATTACGGAATATTACTTATTTCATTAATGTGGCATAAGATCTGCTGATTCACTGTCTAGATTCACTAGCAGATAATGAATGAATGTCTTAATAAATTCTGCAGACTTTCTGTACAAAGATATTTTGTAACAAAGATATTTTGCAACATTGTTCTAATTTTCATGTGAGAGACTTTGCTTTCAAATAAGGATTTTTCTTCTTTTGATTTGTGATCTGGTAACATGACTTACTATATGGTGATTATGATTTTGGTTGCTTCCACAGACATTACTATTCCTATATAACCCAGAACTGCAATTAAATATAGCCAATACTTAATGTTTGAATGCCCAATGCTTATGATATTCAGGAAAAGAATTGGATTAATTAAGCTAGCAAATACCTATAATTTATCCACTGCTATCTTTTTGTGCATAAAGTATTTTAGGTGCCTAGCTATATATGTCATCAGGATTTTCTGTACTTTGCCAAGAAATGCATTGGATTAATTAAGCCAGCAAATGTTTATTTGTTATTTACCCACTGCTGTCTTTTTGTGTGTATACTAAATTGCCAAATCTTGAGGCACCTAGCTAAGTATGAAATCATAATGCCCCCTATTCTTGAACTGGATTAATTAAGCCAGCAGGCATTAATTATCTTGTTACTGCTGTCTCTTTATGCTTAAAGTACTTTTAGGTGCCTAGCTATATTTGATGTTAGGATTCTCCGTATTTTGTCAAGAAATGATTTGGATTAATTAAGCCAGTGGATATTTATTTATTATCTATCCACTGCTCCTTTTCGGTGTATATCAATTTGTCAAATCTTGAGGTGCCTAGCTACGTATGAAATCATAATGTCTTTTACTTTGCTAAGAAATGAATTGGATCGATCAAGCTAATAAGCATTAATTATTCAATAAATAATTCCAATTAGTGTGTGTCACTTTAGATTTTTCTATCACTCTTTCATCTGGTTGACAGCAGTGCTGGAAAGAGCCTTGCCCTTTTTCAGCGTACAATTTGCTGTCACAACAGAAAGCAGAAGTGTCTTCTTTCTTTTATTCCAAAATGGAAGTGGAATATCATTTCAATATACAGTGAACCTTATTCCACTACAATACTGGTTATGGTTCTTCTTTCCAACACTCTCTCATCTGGAAAAGCCTGGGGCTTACTTACCTATTGACACGTAGCAGGCAGAGTACAGACAGCAGAAGTGGGTTCTGTCTTCCTTCATATATCATCTTTATTGTCCAAGGTGAAGACTATCCTGAGAACAGCCCGATCTTCAATCTCGGAAGCTGATAGGATAGGCCTGGTCAGTACTTTGAGGGGAGACCACTTAGGAATACTAGGTACTGTGGATTTCACCAAGATGGTCACGTGTATTTTCACCTAAAACACTGGTGGAGCAACAAACGCTGCTACTCTCACATCTATATCTTCACCTTTATATCTCTCCTTTTGAATTTAAAATAATCAACAGGATAGAGTTTTTTTTTTAAATTTTGTGACCACATAGGTCTTTATTTTAAAAGGAACAGAATAAATGTTACGTTTTAAATGATTCATCATTACACAATTCATCATATATACTGTATTGATTTATAGTTAGAAATTATTTTGGAATTAAGAGTGCTCCCAAAAAGGAATTCTTTTGTCTTCTCTTTCCTTATATACCTGTAGTCAATCTACAAAAGTGTTTTGGGAGCACCACCAATAATAAAGTGCTGTCTAAAGGTTTAGATATTAGCATTATTTATATTGGTTATTGATTTATTTTTACATATATGTGGCCTTATAGTGCACTGCTAGTGCGGAACTGACAATTTGTACTGTATAGTATAAACCTCCCTGCATCCAGCAGCAGCAAATGCTGCACTCTCTGCCCTGAGCAGTGACATGAGGACTGGCAGCCATGGATTTTATCCTCAGCTCCCAGACAACTCGATCTCTCTGGCTGGGGGTGCTGGGTGACTGGTGGGCAGGACTCGCAGGAGCAGGATAAGGGACCCAGAGATGACAACCAGGGAGGGAGAAGGCTCTGTGTAACACCTCCCTCTCCTCTGCTGGCTGCTATGTTTTCTTACACTACTCCCTCCCCCTCACAAACACACACACACAGTGGCGTAACTTCATCCCAATCGCCCGGAGGCAAGATAAATTTTGTGCCCCCTCCCCTTAAAAAAATTATTAGTATTTTAACTGACTCCTTAATACCCGCCACTACATCACTGACCCCTCTATACCCTACACAAAAAAAATCACTGACACATCTATACCCTACACTAAACTACTGACCCATTTATACCCTACACTACACTACAGACCCCTCTATACCCTACACTGCATTACTGACCACATTGTAGGTAAAAGCACACACACATTGGCACGGATAGAAAAATAATAAAACACATAGGCCCCCACAAAAATCACATAGGCCCCAACCATACTTGCCTACTTTTGAAAACTAGTTTCAGGGAGATTGTAGGTGTAAGCAGAATGCTTCGTGTCATGCTCGACCCAAAGGGTGCGTCTAACTCCACCTATGGGTGTGTCTATTGCCACAATGGGGCGTGTCCTTCATTGTTAGGCGCTCACTCCAGTGACTATATGGCAGATCTCTCAACTTTTGTAACTCTGAAAGAGTGAAATATATGCGCGTGCGAAGCGTGCGACCATAAAAGGGGTGTGGTCTATTAAAAGGGGCGTGCCTTTGCGGGAGGGCCCGTGAATGTGATCCACACCCCGTTTTCGTCACTGAGGAGGCATGCCCAGCGCTCTGTGAGCTGCTGGCATGCCCCCTCTCCTATCTCCAGTGAATAGACGCTGTGCGACGGAGACGAGCACCCAGCCAAAGGCGCGGTCGCCTTAACATATTGCTGAACTAGTTACTCCTGCAGTCCCTATGTGGATATAAGTACTGGGAGGCGGTCTGTAAAATCCTGCACACCAGAGCCACCGGAGAATCTGTGCGACGGAGATGAGCACCCAGCCAAGGGCACGGCCACCAATTACATATTGCTGAATCAGCTACTCCTGTAGTCATCCCTAGTGCAGTGAAGCCGGGGAGTGCACAAAGTACTGGACCGGCACGCCATCCGATAGCCTCCGACAGGGACGCCGCCCGTACCATCAATTGGAACTGGACCTGCCTCTCCAAAGCAGGAGAGCTATTCATTCGGTAAGCGTATCCAAGTTTCAAGAATATTATCCCAAAGATTGGGGCATATCAATATTGCTATCCTCTGGAATTGTTTGGAACTGTCATTTAAAATGTAATATTCATTAGTTACAGAAGACCGCAGAATTATCCCAATGCATATTGTGGAGAATTGTATTGGTGTGGATACATTCAGTTTAAATAATTGCAACATAGTATGCTGATATTGCAAGTGTATCCACCCCGTACAGCTGAAATTGTTACATGAAGTGCTATTATTGTCTTGTATGATCTCTGAAAGAGAGTGTTAAGTAAAAGAAATATTGAGTATATGTGGTTTTAAATGTGATTTTATGGTTCATCTTAATTGTTTAATAAATACTCTTTGTTATTGGACAGCGCTTTCATAATTTATTCACTATCCCTATAACACTGACCCTATACTATACTGGGTCTGGGACTGAGGATAGACCGCAAAAAGGTCGACAAACCTTAAGTCGACGCCAATTGGTCGACACACCTTATGTCGACATGGACAAAAGGTCGACATGGACAAAAGGTTGACAGGAACAAGGTCGACATGGAAAAGGGTCGACATGAGGTGTGTTTTTTTGTGTCGTTTTCTTCGTAGAGTGACCGGGAACCCCAATTAGTGCACTGCGTCCCCTCGCATGGCTCGCTTCGCTCGCCATGCTTCGGGCATGGTGCCTTCGCTCCGCTACCGCTTCGCTCGGCACAGATTACCGTTCCAATCGTAGTCCACGTGGATCGTTAAGTATGAAAAGGTTCCAAAAAAGAAAAAAAAATCGCGAAAAACTCATGTCGACCTTTTTCCATGTCGACCTTTTGTCCATGTCGACCTTTTGTCCATGTCGACCTAAGGTTTGTCGACCAATTGACGTCGACCTAAGGTTTGTCGACCTTTTTGCTGTCGATCTGGAGTCCGGATACCACTATACTATAACGCTGACCCTATCCCAATAACACTGACCCTATCCCTATAAAGCTGACCCTATCCCTATAACACTGATACTATTCTATACTATAACGCTGACCCTATCCCTATAACACTGACACTATACTATACTATAACGCTGACCCTATCCCTATAACACTGACCCTATCCCTATAACGCTGACCCTATCCCTATAACACTGACACTACACTATACTATAACGCTGACCCTATCCCTATAACACTGACACTATACTATAACGCTGACCCTATCCCTATAACGCTGACCCTATCCCTATAACGCTGACCCTATCCCTATAACACTGACCCTATCCCTATAACACTGACCCTATCCCTATAACACTGACCCTATCCCTATAACGCTGACACTATACTATACTATAACGCTGACCCTATCCCTATAACACTGACCCTATCCCTATAACGCTGACCCTATCCCTGTAACGTTGACCCTATCCCTGTAACGCTGATCCTGTACCTATAATGCTGACCTTATCCCTATATCGCTGACCCTATCCCTATATCGCTGACACTATACTATACTATAATGCTGACCCTGGCCCTATAACGCTGTCCCTATCCCTGTAACACTGACCCTGTCCCTGTAACTCTGGCCCTATAACGCTGACCCTATCCCTGTAACACTGACCCTGTCCCTGTAACTCTGGCCCTATAACGCTGTCCCTATCCCTGTAACACTGACCCTGTCCCTGTAACTCTGGCCCTATAACGCTGACCCTATCCCTGTAACACTGACCCTATACTATAACACTGACCCTCCCCCTATAACGCTGACCCTATCCCTGTAACACTGACCCTATACTATAACACTGACCGTCCCCCTGTAACTCTGACCAAGTCCCTATAACTCTGACCCTATACTATAACACTGACCCTATAACACCGACCGTCCCCCTATAACTCTGACACTATCCCTATAACTCTGACACTATCCCTGTACACTATCCCTGTAACTCTGACACTATCCCTGTAACTCTGACACTATCCCTGTACACTATCCCTGTAACTCTGACACTATCCCTGTAACTCTGACACTATCCCTGTAACTCTGACACTATCCCTGTAACTCTGACACTATCCCTGTAACACTGTCCCTGTTCCTATAATACTGTCAGCGCTCCCTCTAGGATGAGTGACAGTCAGCTTGGGCAGCAATAACATGTAATCACTCAGCACCCATCACTCAGTACCCACTTTGTTAATTTTCTTCAGCCCTGCCCTGCTCTCCCCACCCCAGCCACATTACCCCATCCAAGACGCAGGCTGGCATTTTTGGATACCTTACATTCTGTGCTGCTGCTGCCACTGGTGATAAGGTCTCTGCAGCCGCCACTGATGGAGTCTCCACTGCCGCCGCTGCTGAGGTCTCCGCTGCCTTCACTGCTGGGGACTCTTCTGTTGCCGCTGCGCACACAGCCTCCCTGCCAGCTGCGCACGATAACCCCGCGGTGGGCAGCAATAAAGCAATATCCAGGCCCGGCCCACGGTACTTCCCAACTGGCGCATGCGCAGTCTCAATAAAATAGTTTAAAAAACGGGAGAACCGGGCAGATTTGCGGGGCAGCGGGAGTTTGAGGTCAAAACAGGGAGCCTCCCGCTGAATGCGGGAGGGTAGGCAAGTCTGAGTAGCACTCTACGCTATACACAGCCCCTCCATCTTACACCCAGCAGCACATTACACTACATTTTACACAGCCCCCTCCCCCCCATATTACACCCAGCAGCACATTATACACTACATTTTACACAGCCCCCTCCCCCCCATATTACACCCAGTAGCACTATACACAGCCCCCCCATATTACACCCAGCAGCACTATACACAGCCCCCCACCCCCCATATTACACCCAGTAGCATTATACACAGCCCCCACCCCCCATATTACACCCAGTAGCACTATACACAGCCCCTCCATCTTACACCCAGCAGCACAATACACTACATTTTACACAGCCCCCTCCCCCCCATATTACACCCAGTAGCACTATACACAGCCCCCCATATTATACCCAGCAGCACATTACACTACATTTTACACAGCCCCCTCCCCCCCATATTACACCCAGTAGCACTATACACAGCCCCCCCATATTACACCCAGCAGCACAATACACTACATTTTACACAGCCCCCCCCATATTACACCCAGTAGCACCATAAACAGACCCCCCCATATTACACCCAGCAGCACATTACACTACATTTTACATAGCCCCCCATCCCCCATATTACACCCAGTAGCACTGTACACGATACACAGCCCCCTCCCCCCATGTTACACCCAGTAGCACTGTACACAATACACAGCCCCCCACCCCCCATATTACACCCAGTAGCACTGTACACGATACACAGCCCCCTCCCCCCATGTTACACCCAGTAGCACTGTACACAATACACAGCCCCCCACCCCCCATATTACACCCAGTAGCACTGTACATGATACACAGCCCCCCACCCCCCATATTACACCCAGTAGCACTGTACACAATACACAGCCCCCCACCCCCCATATTACACCCAGTAGCACTGTACACGATACACAGCTCCCTCCCCCCCATGTTACACCCAGTAGCACTGTACACGATACACAGCCCCCTCCCCCCCATGTTACACCCAGTAGCACTGTACACAATACACAGCCCCCCACCCCCCATATTACACCCAGTAGCACTGTACACGATACACAGCCCCCTTCCCCCCATGTTACACCCAGTAGCACTGTACACAATACACAGCCCCCCACCCCCCACATTACACCCAGTAGCACTGTACACAATACACAGCCCCCCACCCCCCATATTACACCCAGTAGCACTGTACACGATACACAGCCCCCTCCCCCCCTATGTTACACCCAGCAGCACATTACACTACATTTTACACAGCCCCCTCCCCCCTATATTACACCCAGTAGCACTATAAACAGACCCCCCCCATATTACACCCAGCAGCACATTACACTACATTTTACACAGCCCCCCATCCCCCATATTACACCCAGTAGCACTGTACACGATACACAGCCCCCTCCCCCCATGTTACACCCAGTAGCACTGTACACAATACACAGCCCCCCACCCCCCATATTACACCCAGTAGCACTGTACACGATACACAGCCCCCTCCCCCCATGTTACACCCAGTAGCACTGTACACAATACACAGCCCCCCACCCCCCATATTACACCCAGTAGCACTGTACATGATACACAGCCCCCCACCCCCCATATTACACCCAGTAGCATTGTACACAATACACAGCCCCCCACCCCCCATATTACACCCAGTAGCACTGTACACGATACACAGCCCCCTCCCCCCCATGTTACACCCAGTAGCACTCTACACGATACACAGCCCCCCCCCATGTTACACCCAGTAGCACTGTACACAATACACAGCCCCCCACCCCCCACATTACACCCAGTAGCACTGTACACAATACACAGCCCCCCACCCCCCATATTACACCCAGTAGCACTGTACACGATACACAGCCCCCTTCCCCCCATGTTACACCCAGTAGCACTGTACACAATACACAGCCCCCCACCCCCCACATTACACCCAGTAGCACTGTACACAATACACAGCCCCCCACCCCCCATATTACACCCAGTAGCACTGTACACGATACACAGCCCCCTCCCCCCCATGTTACACCCAGTAGCACTGTACACGATACACAGCCCCCCACCCCCCATGTTACACCCAGTAGCACTGTACACAATACACAGCCCCCCACCCCCCACATTACACCCAGTAGCACTGTACACAATACACAGCCCCCCACCCGCCATATTACACCCAGTAGCACTGTACACGATACACAGCCCCTCCCCCCCATGTTACACCCAGTAGCACTGTACACGATACACAGCCCCCTCCCCCCCCATATTACACCCAGTAGCACTGTACACGATACACAGCCCCCTCCCCCCCATGTTACACCCAGTAGCACTGTACACGATACACAGCCCCCCACCCCCCATGTTACACCCAGTAGCACTGTACACAATACACAGCCCCCCACATTACACCCAGTAGCACTGTACACAATACACAGCCCCCCACCCCCCATATTACACCCAGTAGCACTGTACACGATACACAGCCCCCTCCCCCCCCATATTACACCCAGTAGCACTGTACACGATACACAGCCCCCTCCCCCCCATGTTACACCCAGAAGCACTCTACACGATACACAGCCCCCTCCCCCCATGTTACACCCAGTAGCACTGTACACAATACACAGCCCCCCACCCCCCACATTACACCCAGTAGCACTGTACACAATACACAGCCCCCCACCCCCCATATTACACCCAGTAGCACTGTACACGATACACAGCCCCCTCCCCCCTCATGTTACACCCAGTAGCACTGTACACGATACACAGCCCCCCACCCCCCATGTTACACCCAGAAGCACTGTACACAATACACAGCCCCCCACCCCCCATATTACACCCAGTAGCACTGTACACGATACACAGCCCCTCCCCCCCATGTTACACCCAGTAGCACTGTACACGATACACAGCCCCCTCCCCCCCATGTTACACCCAGAAGCACTGTACACGATACACAGCCCCCTCCCCCCCATGTTACACCCAGTAGCACTGTACACGATACACAGCCCCCTCCCCCCATATTACACCCAGTAGCACTGTACACGATACACAGCCCCCTCCCCCCCATATTACACCCAGTAGCACTGTACACAATACACAGCCCCCCACCCCCCATATTACATCCAGCAGCACTGTACACGATACACAGCCCCCTCCCCCCATATTACACCCAGTAGCACTGTACACGATACACAGCCCCCTCCCCCCCCATATTACACCCAGTAGCACTGTACACAATACACAGCCCCCTCCCCCCCCATATTACACCCAGTAGCACTGTAGACGATACACAGCCCCCCACCCCCCATATTACACCCAGTAGCACTGTACACAATACACAGCCCCCTCCCCCCCCCATGTTACACCCAGTAGCACTGTACACAATACACAGCCCCCTCCCCCCCATGTTAAACCCAGTAGCACTGTACACAATACACAGCCCCCCACCTCCCATATTACATCCAGTAGCACTGTACACGATACACAGCCCCCTCCCCCCATATAACCCCGAGTACAGACAGCACCCACCTGGCTTTTGTTGCTGCCTCCTGTGAAGAGCAGGGATCTGGCCCATGGACAGTGAGCCGTGAGGTGGGGGGAGGCAGATCAGGGCAGGCACATGTAGGAACCAGGAATAGGAAAGCTGGCCTGTTACATGCAGTGGGTGAGTGTGATGGGCGGGGCCAGCCACAGCGATGCAGAGCCCTGGCTGCCAGGCTACATTACAGTAAGAGGGCCAGATGTACTAAGCCTGAAAAGTGATAAATAATAAGATTTTACTCACCGGTAAATCTATTTCTCGTAGTCCGTAGTGGATGCTGGGAACTCCGTAAGGACCATGGGGAATAGACGGGCTCCACAGGAGACTGGGCACTCTAAAAGAAAGATTAGGTACTATCTGGTGTGCACTGGCTCCTCCCACTATGCCCCTCCTCCAGACCTCAGTTAGGATACTGTGCCCGGAGGAGCTGACACAATAAGGAAGGATTTTGAATCCCGGGTAAGACTCATACCAGCCACACCAATCACACCGTATAACTCGTGATACTATACCCAGTTAACAGTATGAAATATAACTGAGCCTCTCAACAGATGGCTCAACAATAACCCTTTAGTTAACAATAACTATGTACAAGTATTGCAGACAATCCGCACTTGGGACGGGCTCCCAGCATCCACTACGGACTACGAGAAATAGATTTACTGGTGAGTAAAATCTTATTTTCTCTGACATCCTAGTGGATGCTGGGAACTCCGTAAGGACCATGGGGATTATACCAAAGCTCCCAAACGGGCGGGAGAGTGCGGATGACTCTGCAGCACCGAATGAGAGAACTCAAGGTCCTCCTCAGCCAGGGTATCAAATTTGTAGAATTTTGCAAACGTGTTTGCCCCTGACCAAGTTGCAGCTCAGCAAAGTTGTAAAGCCGAGACCCCTCGGGCAGCCGCCCAAGATGAGCCCCCCTTCCTTGTGGAATGGGCTTTTACTGATTTAGGATGCGGCAATCCAGCCGCAGAATGCGCCAGCTGAATTGTGCTACAAACCCAGCGAGCAATAGTCTGCTTAGAAGCAGGAGCACCTATTTTGTTGGGTGCATACAGGATAAAAAGCAAGTCGGTTTTCCTGACTCCAGCCGTCCTGGAAATATAAATTTTTAAGGCCCTGACTACGTCCAGTAACTTGGAATCTTCCAAGTCCCTAGTAGCCGCAGGCACTACAATAGGTTGGTTCAAGTGAAAAGCTGATACCACCTTAGGGAGAAACTGGGGACGAGTCCTCAATTCTGCCCTATCCATATGGAAAATCAGATAAGGGCTTTTACATGACAAAGCCGCCAATTCTGACACACGCCTGGCCGCAGCCAAGGCCAATAACATGACCACTTTCCACGTGAGATATTTCCGATCCACAGTTTTAAGTGGCTCAAACCAATGTGATTTCAGGAAAACTCAACCACGTTGAGATCCCACGGTGCCACAGGAGGCACAAAAGGGGGGCTGAATATGTAGCACTCCCTTTACAAAAGTCTGAACTTCAGGCAGTAAAGCCAGTTCTTTCTGGAAGAAAATCGACAGAGCCGAAATCTGGACCTTAATGGAACCCAATTTTAGGCCCATAGTCACTCCCGACTGTAGGAAGTGCAGAAAACGACCCAGCTGAAATTCCTCTGTTGGGGCCTTCCTGGCCTCACACCACGCAACATATTTTCGCCATATGCGGTGATAATGGTTTGCGGTTACTTCTTTCCTAGCTTTAATCAGCGTAGGAATGACTTCCTCCGGAATGCCCTTTTCCTTCAGGATCCGGTGTTCAACCGCCATGCCGTCCAACGCAGCCGCGGTAAGTCTTGGAACAGACAGGGCCCCTGCTGTAGCAGATCCTGTCTGAGCGGTAGAGGCCATGGGTCCTCTGACATTATTTCTTGAAGTTCTGGGTACCAAGCTCTTCTTGGCCCATCCGGAACCACGAGTATCGTTCTTACTCCTCGTTTTCTTATTATTCTCAGTACCTTTAGTGTGAGAGGCAGAGGAGGGAATACATAAACCGACTGGTACACCCACGGTGTCACTAGAGCGTCCACAGCTATTGCCTGAGGGTCCCTTGACCTGGCGCAATATCTAGTTTTTTGTTTAGGCGGGACGCCATCATGTCCACCTGTGGCCTTTCCCAACGGTTTACCAACAGTTGGAAGACTTCTGGATGAAGTCCCCACTCTCCTGGGTGTCGGTCGTGTCTGCTGAGGAAGTCTGCTTCCCAGTTGTCCACTCCCGGAATGAACACTGCTGACAGTGCTAAGACGTGATTTTCCGCCCATCGGAGAATCCTTGTGGCTTCTGCCATCGCCATCCTGCTTCTTGTGCCGCCCTGTCGGTTTACATGGGCGACTGCCGTGATGTTGTCTGATTGGATCAGTACCGGCTGGTTTTGAAGCAGAGGCCTTGCCAGACTTAGGGCATTGTAAATGGCCCTCAGTTCCAGAATATTTATGTGTTGGGACGACTCCTGACTTGACCAAAGTCCTTGGAAATTTCTTCCCTGTGTGACTGCCCCCCAGCCTCGAAGGCTGGCATCCGTGGTTACCAGGACCCAGTCCTGTATGCCGAATCTGCGGCCCTCTTGAAGATGAGCACTCTGCAGCCACCACAGTAGAGATACCCTGGTCCTTGGAGACAGCGTTATCAGCCGATGCATCTGAAGATGCGATCCCGACCACTTGTCCAAGAGGTCCCACTAAAAGGTTCTTGTATGGAACCTGCCGAATGGAATTTTGCTTCGTAAGAAGCTACCATTTTTCCCAGGACTCGTGTGCAGTGATGCACCGATACCTGTTTTTGTTTTCAGGAGGTCTCTGACTAGAGATGACAGCTCCTTGGCTTTCTCCTGCAGGAGAAACATTTTTTTCTGTTCTGTGTCCAGAACCATCCCCAGGAACAGTAGGCGTGTGGTAGGAACCAGCTGTGACTTTGGAATGTATAGAATCCATCCGTGCTGTTGTAGCACTTCCCGAGATAGTGCTACTCCGACCAACAACTGCTCCTTGGACCTCGCCTTTATAAGGAGATCGTCCAAGTACGGGATAATTAAAACTCCCTTTTTTCGAAGGAGTATCATCATTTCTGCCATTACCTTGGTAAAGACCCTCGGTGCCGTGGACAGTCCAAACGGCAGTGTTTGGAATTGGTAATGGCAATCCTGTACCACAAATCTGAGGTACACCTGGTGAGGATGGTAAATGGGGACATGTAGGTAAGCATCCTTGATGTCCAGGGATACCATGTAATCCCCCTCCTCCAGGCTTGCAATAACCGCCCTGAGCGATTCCATCTTGAACTTGAATTTTTTTATGTATGTGTTCAAGGATTTCAAATTTAAAATGGGTCTCACCGAACCGTCCGGTTTCGGTACCACAAACAGTGTGGAATAGTAACCCCGTCCTTGTTGAAGTAGGGGCACCTTGACTATCACCTGCTGGGAATACAGCTTGTGAATTGCCTCTAGCACAGCCTCCCTGCCTGAGGGAGTTGTCGGCAAGGCAGATTTGAGGAAACGGCGGGAGGGAAACGCCTCGAATTCCAGCTTGTACCCCTGAGATACTACTTGAAGGATCCAGGGATCCACCTGTGAGCGAGCCCACTGATCGCTGACATTTTTGAGGCGGCCCCCCACCGTACCTGGCTACGCCTGTGGAGCCCCCGCGTCATGCAGTGGACTTAGAGGAAACGGGGGAAGAATTTTGATTCTGGGAACTGGCTGACTGGTGCAGCTTTTTCCCTCTACCCTCGTCTCTGTGTAGAAAGGAAGCGCCTTTGACCCGCTTGCTTTTCTGAAGCCGAAAGGACTGTACCTGATAATACAGTGCTTTTCTTAGGCTGTGAGGAAACCTGAGGTAAAAAAAATTTTCCCCAGCTGTTGCTGTGGATACGCGGTCCCAGAGACCATCCCCAAACAATTCCTCACCCTTATAAGGCTCTATGTGCCTTTTAAAGTCAGCATCACCTGTCCAGTGTCGGGTCTCTCATACCCTCCTGACAGAATGGACATTGCATTAATTCTGGATGCCAGCCGGCAAAATATCCCTCTGTGCATCCCTTATATATAAGACGACGTCTTATGTTCGCAAAATAGTATCCCTGTTTGACAGGGTTACAGACCACGCTGCAGCAGCACTATCTGCAGGTCTCAGTCTAGTACCTGAGTGTGTAAATACAGACTTCAGGATAGCCTCCTGCTATTTATCAGCAGGTACCTTCGAAGTGGCCGTATCCTAAGACGGCAGTGCCACCTTTTTTGACAAACGTGTGAGCGCCTTATCCACCCTAGGGGATATCTCCCAGCGTAACTTATCCTCTGGCGGGAAAGGGTACGCCATCAGTAACCTTTTAGAAATTACGAGTTTCTTATCGAGGGAACCCACGCTTTTTCACACTTCATTCACTCATTTGATGGGGGAACAAAACACTGCCTGCTTTTTCTCCCCAAACATAAAACCCTTTTTTAGTGGTACTTGGGTTAATGTCAGAAATGTGTAACACATTTTTTATTGCCGGGATCATGTAACGGATGTTCCTAGTGGATTGTGTATATGTCTCAACCTCGTCGACACTGGAGTCAGACTCCGTGTCGACATCTGTGTCTGCCATCTGAGGGAGCGTGATGGCCTTTTAGACGCCTGGGCAGGCGCGGGCTGAGAAGCCGGCTGTCCCATAGCTGTTACGTCATCCAGCCTTTTATGTAAGGAGTTGACACTGTCGGTTAATACCTTCCACCTATCCATCCACTCTGGTGTTGGCCCACAGGGGGCGACATCCCATTTATCGGCATCTGCTCCACCTCCACATAAGCCTCCTCATCAAACATGTCGACACAGCCGTACCGACACACCGCACACACACAGGGAATGCTCTTAAAGGAGACAGGACCCCACAAAAGCCCTTTGGGGAGACAGAGAGAGAGTATGCCAGCACACACCAGAGCGCTATAATAATGCAGGGACTAACTGAATTATGACCCTTTAGAGCTGCTTATAGTATTAAACTGCGCCTAAATTTAGTGCCCCCCTCTCTTTTTTACCCTTTCTGTAGTGTAGACTGCAGGGGAGAGTCAGGGAGCTTCCTTCCAGCGGAACTGTGAGGGAAAAATGGCGCCAGTGTGCTGAGAGAGATGGCTCCGCCCCTTTTCGGCTGACTTTTCTCTCGCTTTTTTCTGTATTCTGGCAGGGGTAATTACCACATATATAGTCTCTGGGGCTATATATTGTGGTTATTTTGCCAGCCAAGGTGTTTTTATTGCTGCTCAGGGCGCCCCCCCCAGCGCCCTGCACCCTCAGTGACCGGAGTGTGAAGTGTGTATGAGGAGCAATGGCGCACAGCTGCAGTGCTGTGCGCTACCTTGGTGAAGACTGAAGTCTTCTGCCGCCGATTTTCCGGACCATCTTCATGCTTCTGGCTCTGTAAGGGGGACGGCGGCGCGGCTCCGGGAACGAACACCAAGGACGGGTCCTGCGGTCGATCCCTCTGGAGCTAATGGTGTCCAGTAGCCTAAGAAGCCCAAGCTAGCTGCAAGCAGGTAGGTTCGCTTCTTCTCCCCTTAGTCCCTCGATGCAGTGAGCCTGTTGCCAGCAGGTCTCACTGTAAAATAAAAAAACTAATTTAAACTTTCTTTCTAGAAGCTCAGGAGAGCCCCTAGTGTGCAACCAGCTCGGGCCGGGCACAGAAATCTAACTGAGGTCTGGAGGAGGGGCATAGAGGGAGGAGCCAGTGCACACCAGATAGTACCTAATCTTTCTTTTAGAGTGCCCAGTCTCCTGCGGAGCCCGTCTATTCCCCATGGTCCTTACGGAGTTCCCAGCATCCACTTAGACGTCAGAGAAATCACTGTGATAAAGTACCAGCCAATCGGCTCCTAACTGTCATTTTTCAAACACAGCTTGTAATGTGGCAGTTAGGATCCGATTGGCTGGTGCTTTATCACAGTGATATTTATCACTTTTCAGGCTTAGTACATCTCCCCCTGAGTATGAGCTTCGGTGAACAGGCAGCTGCTCTGCTATCATTAGTCCCCCGACACTGCTCCTGCCGCTCAGACTGCCCGGCTCCATACTGCACAAGACGGCCACCGCTACCCACAACCCCGCGGTGCGGTGGCTGACCATGATCTTTCCCTTGCAGCCCACCCCCACCCCGTATTGCCGGACTCGCGCATGCGCAGTCCGGATTTTCAGGTAGGAGCTCGTAAAAACCGGGAGGGCTGGCAATGTGTGCGGGGCAGCGGGAGGCTCCCGCTGAATGCGGGAGGGTAGGCAAGCCTGGCCCCAACAGGAAAATAATAAAACAGCGGCACTGATAGAAAAATAATACAGCACAAAGGCTGCCACAGAAACATAATAGAGCACATTGGCCCTCATTCCGAGTTGATCGCTTGCTACGGATTTTCGCAGCGCAGCGATTATGGCAGAACGGGGCTAATCTGCGCATGCGTAGGCACTGCAATGCGCACGCGCGTCGTACGGGTGCAATGAACATCGTGGTTTTGCACAGGTTCTAGTGACGCTTTCAGACGCACTGGCGGACACAAGAAGATTGACAGGAAGTGGGAGTTTCTGGGTGGCAACTGACCGTTTTCTGGGAGTGTTTGGAAAAACGCAGGCGTGGCCGAGCATTTGCTGGGCGGGTATCTGACGTCACTACCGTGTCACTCGTCGCAGCAATCATCTCACAGAATAAGTAACTACAGGGCTAGTCTAGTTCTGCACAAAATGTGTTTGCAGGCTACTGCTGCACAGGCGTTCGCACTCATGCTATGCTAAAATACACTCCCCCGTGGGCGGCGACTATGCGTTTGCACGGCTGCTAAAAACAGCTAGCGAGTGATCAACTCGGAATGAGGGCCATTGGCCGCAACAGAAAAATAATACAGCACATAGGCCACCACAATGAAAATAATAAAAACCATTGGCTTCACGTGAAAAAAAACCAACACATTGACGCTGATAGGAAAAAAAACACATCAGCACTGAAAAATCAAAACTTACAATCTCAATGAGTATCTAAGCCTCAGGCTGTTGCGCCATCTAAGTGGCTGTTTGGCCTGTCTGTCCCTTATATTATATCTAGGAACCCCCTTCTCTTGGCCCCTATGTGAGCCATGTCCCATTCTATCCCCCTGTGTAAGCCATGCCCCCATTCCCCTATGTGAGTAATATCACCCCTTCCCCAGAGGGAGTGATATACCCCCTTTCCCCTGTGTGAGTCATGTCTCTCAGCCACACCATCATTTCCCATCTGCGTCTCTCAGCCACACCATCATCTCCCGCCTGCGTCTGTCTGCCACACCATCTCCTCCCTTTGTCTCTCATTTACACCATCATCTCCTCCCAATGTCTCTCAACCACAGCATCATCTCTCCCGTGACTCTCAACCACACCATCATCTCCTCCTCGTGTCTCTTAACCATACCATCATCTCCCCCCGGGTCTCTCAACACCACCATCATCTCCTCCCTGAGTCATCTCTCAGCATACAATCATCTCCTGTCTGCGCCTCTCTGCCACGCTGTCATCTCCCACCATCCCACTCACTGTGTCTCTCAGCTTGTCCCCTTCCCTCTGTGCCTCTCAGCCTCCTACACTTCCCTCTGTGCCTCTCAGCCTGCTTCCCCTTCCCTCTGTACCTCTCAGCCTGCTTCCCCTTCCCTCTGTACCTCTCAGCCTGCTCCCCCTTCACACTGTGCCTCTCAGCCTGCTCCCCCTTCACACTGTGCGTCTCAGCCTACCACCCTGTGTCTCTCAGCCTACCACCCTTCACCCTGTGTCTCTCAGCCTGCTCCCCCTCACTTTGTGCCTCTCAGCCTGCTCTCTATTCACTCTTCTTTGTCACACTCCAAAGTAGGGTGGCCAATCCTGGGATCGGTGGAATCCCGGCCTAAAATTGGCTGGGATTCAATCCCAGGATTGGAGCTTCCAATCCTAGGGATTTTGGGATTGGACACCACCTTAATTTTTTTCTATGCCGGGCAGCGTTGAGCGTCCTTTAGGACGCTTGCTCTGGGACACTTACATCGGTTAAAAATTAATCACCCAATATGAACTCATAGCTGAAAATGCCTGGCCAGTCCTGGAAGATAAGCGTGTGATATTTATGAAATCGGAATCGACAGGTGATTCCTAGAATTTCCAACCTGATCAATTTAAAAAATCGGCATGTGATACTCAGGGAGTCAGATTCAATAGATGGACTTTATGGTATTGTACCACAAATATCCTGTGCTGTGTGACCTAGTATCACAAGGCATTTTCGGCTATGAGTTCATATTGGGTGATTCATTTTTAACCGATGTAAGTGTCCCAGAGCAATTGTATCTACTGATTTTTGATGTTAACTACTCAAATGAGATATACCCCTGATGAAGTCTCTGTGAGAGATGAAACGCGCTGGGTTATCAGTTTTGTTGTGATGTGACCTCCAGTCTACAATCTTAGAAGGAGCAATTCTTGAAAGAAATATCTGTACACTTGCTCTTATGTGGACCACCACTGGATGTTAGTGGTGGATGAAACGTTTTACGAACATTTATACCATTACAGTTTCAGATTTTTTTTATCAATTTTAATAAATTTGTATATTGGAACCTACTGATTGCTTTTTTAAATAAGATTATATTTGGACATTGTGTCACTCTATTATATAATTAGGGGCGTTATAACAGCCCTAAGGTGCCAATTTCACTATTGTTGTATACTGTATCTATTGTTTTGGTCCCTCCTAACAGGGGACCTAGTGGAATAAGGCAGCCGGTTCAAATTATTGAAAAAGATCTCTACCCTAGTACTCTGAGTTCAATTAGCGCAGAAAGGGAGTTTTGTGTGCAAATACAGTAATACTTTAATTATTATAGTCAGTCCTGAAACCAGGATTTTCGTCACCCGAGGCATGGCAGTAATTTGGCGCCCAAACACCCCCGCCCCCCACAAAAAAAATAAACAAACAAACAAACAAACAAACAAAAAACCCTGTCAGACTAAAATAATCAGGTTATCAAACATTTTGTATAAAAAGGGGATACTATTGGACAATATTCCCCTATGTGCCTCAAATGCCCTATGCGTCACATGTCCCGCCAGCGTGTTTAACTACATGGTCCTCTATGTGTCCCTATACATTGAACTATATCATATCACTTCATCACTGCACTACATTCCCCTATCCGCTGAACTACACTGCACTACATAGTACATACCCTATATGCTACACTACATCACTACACTACATCCCCTTATATGCTATACCACGTCAGTGCACTACATGCCCCTATATACTGCAATACATTACTACACTACATGCCCTATATGGTACACTACATCACTACACTACACCCCCCTATAAGCTGCACCAAATCCCCCCATCTGGGAGGCAAAGCGGAAGTTGATACTGCTAACTGGAAGCACAGTGAGCTTCTATAGCTTGTACGGTGCACCGCACGCTAGTCGCAGCACTGCATGGCAAGGAAGAGAGTTTAAGACAGTAGCCAGCATAGGAGAGATCCCAGGTACTGGACCTCATCGGCACAGTGACGGAGCCAGCATGCGGGTAGACAGGTGGGTCAGAGAGTGACATTGCTCCAGGAGCTGTCTGCTATCTCACTGGAGCAGCACAGCACTGCAGGTAAAAAAAAACCCTGCTCCTCTGTAACTCCTTGGCGCCCCCTCAAATCCTGCACCCGGGGCCAAAGACGAAGGGCTTCTTCACAGTAAGGGCAGTAAGGATCTGGAATTCATTACCAGAGAAGGCTGTAATGGCGAACACAGTCATTAAATTTAAGAATGGGTTGGATACATTTCTAACTAATAAACATATCCAAGGATATAGCATTTAAAACGATTGTATTGCATAACTACGGGTATACGTATCTGGTTAGTTACAGAATAGTATAGGATCTAAATAAAGGTTGAACTCGATGGACAACTTTTTTTAACCTTATTAATTATGTTACTATGTTACCATATGAAGAAAAGCTGAGCTTTATTGTTGTTTGTTGCAAGACCACAACGCCATCTGTGCAGCCATATTGGTTTGCACATATGCATTACGGCTACGCTGACAAATACATACTGCATCAGCATATGCTTACACGCAGGGGCGGATTGGGAACAAAAAGCAGCCCTGGAAAAATTTGTACTAGTGGCCCCACATGGGCAGCACCAGAGGTGTAAGGTCTAGCCATGGCAGCAGCACCCTTCCCCCAAGACTTTCCAGATAGTGGGGATGTCCAGCATCAAGGGGGAAGTTAAAAATAAATAAAATTAAATTTTATGAGCACAGTATATGACACACCTTCAGAATTTAGGAAACTATATAGTTCTTTAGAAAGATATATTTTCTTGCTTATTACACCAACCGTATCCCAATCACTATTCACTCAATCTTATATATCTGCAATCACAGGCTAAGTGGCAAAGTAATTTTCATATATGCAAATTATTTTGCATCTTATTCATTATGTCCACATGTCCTCAAACAAAACAGGCCCCACGGGTGCGTCGGCCCACCGGGAATCTTCCCTGTAAACCCTGTGGCCAATCCGCCTCTGCTTACACGATACATTGGGACACAAGTCGCCAGAGGGGTCAGTTACTGCAAGAACTCTCTTCTGATACATTCCAACACTGTCACATTCTTAATGGCTGTGATTGATTGAAAAATGTAGGTCTCATCAATTATATCTCCCCACTGATGTGGCCCACTCAATCTAAATTCTGTTTATGCCAATGCTACAATGTAGGTCACTACTTACATGTCTTAACTTTGGCTAAGATAGATAGATAGATACATAGATAGTGTTACATGTGCTGCTGCAGCTCTGTTCTGTCTGTTTAATTGCAGTTCTGTTCTGTCTGCTTAATTGCTGTAGCAGCTGCGTGAGATTAGTGACCTTTGGAGGCTTGGCTGCAGGACGCTGTTCATTGGCTCCTGTTCCCATTATTTCCTGAACCTGCCTTGTACTGCTTAATGGTCATAGAGCTGGGTTGCTGCTGAAGCCTTTGTCCCTCTGTGTAAAGTCCCAGTCCTGTTGGAACACTGCTTCCATTCTTTCATAGCTACAGCTCTGCAGAATCCTTGTTTGTCCCTGCAATCTATCCATTGTTGGTGTCCCTGTTGTATGTGCTGTTTGTAGGAGTTAATTGTATAGTTCCTGCTTCTAGCGAGATACTGCCAGTCATGTGAGCTCTCATGCTAAAGTATCTCTGCAAGACCCAGTCCTGTCTGATTCCTGTTTGACTTAGCATCAGCTGCAGTGTGGATTCTTCCACACAATACTTGTTTCTTTGTCTTGTCCGTATCCTTGGTCTTTCTGCTTGCTGTCCATTATCATTTTATTTTCATACAGTTGCTTCACACATATCCACCACATGTGTCACTATTACCACAGTCCCATTCCACTACAGTCTTTCTCTTGCAGGCCTCTTTAACCGTGTACATAGTTACAGCCCTAGTAGTCTGTCCTCAGATCAATTCCTGATCTCAGTGTTTCTCTGTCCTTGTCTAATGATCTCCTAGCAGTAATATTGCTTCTTTGTGGTGGTTACTGCAAATTGCCAGGCGTAACATCCACTGGCCTGGAGCATTCTGTGTTAATACTGTATCTATTCTGCTTTCCCTGTCTGAACTCTATTGTCATGCACTTCTGTTGTTGCCAGTAGCAACTACTGCTGGTTCAGAGCATTCCTTGTTATTTATGTACCAGTTGATTTATGTTCCTTGCCGGTCTCTTTAATTAGGTCACCCTATCTTCTAGTTGGTATTGCCATCTCTCCAGACTACTTCCTTGTGCTATTACCATTGGTGCACCACTCTTTCTGTATTTCTCAATATCCAGGTATCTCATTAGTACCTTTACCCTATCATTATTCTTTGTTATTATTTCACTGTTCTCTTGTCTCGTTCTTTTATACTTGTATTCTTGGTCTTGTCTTTGTTATCGTTTCTACCGGTCACTTGAGGGGTAAGCTCATACTACCATAAGTGGCGTAAGCCTGGTGGGCATTCCAGTACCATTAGGCACATAAAACCTTATGGGAAAATTGTCTCTTATAGGCTGGAAGGTCTGCTGACACGTTCTATGAGTCTCAACCCCGGGTGTACAGGGGTTACTGCCCAGAAGACAATCTACAATCTCAACTCCTGCGAAGAACCTCAGTTGCATTCATACAGTCCTGCAAAGAACCTCAGTTGCATTCATAACAGATAGCAGATTTCAGGTTACATAATTATATGGAGTATACAGAGGGGTAAAGACCCTGTTTGTGACAGTTTCTAATCTATAGGTGCTGTGGATGGACACAAAGAGGGTGAGGGCAACAGAGTTGGGAAGAAGTGTAGAGGCAGGCGATTAGGGGAGGGGTGGTAGGCTTCAGAAAGATGACGTTTAAAGGTGTGTACACGGTGAGATAAATCTGTAAGATTTTGACTATATAGTCAAAATCTTATGAAAAGTTAGTGCATATCTCAAGGTGTTAGGCAGCTTGCGATACAGATTCGATCCCGATGGGCGCTCCCGTGGGGTCGGTATCGTAAGGCTAGATAGACTGTACAGGCAAGTCAATTTTGACTATCTAGTGTACTATCTAGTACAAAGTATAGACAACATTGGCACTTAGTCAAAATCTCACATAGGCAAAATCTCAAGCACAGATAGACAAAATCTGTACAATCTGTGCTCTCTGGGCTCTGGGGGAGTTCAAGGGAAATCGTATAGTCAAAATCGGACATAGCAAAGATCTCACAGTTTGCACACACCTTATGTGTTTAACAGTGGTGTAACTAGACATTTTAGTACTGTGTGCAAGAAACGGCATTGGCGACCCCCCTCAATATAAACCGGTGGCAGTGCCCGCCATAGGCGCGCGCAAAAAATATAGGTGCGTGGCTTTATGGGGAAGGGGTGTGGCCACAAAATAATACCAATTCATATAATTGTGCACAGTAGTCTCCATTATTCAAATTACGCCGCACAGTAGCACCACTACACCAGGTAGAGACCCTTTTTCACATTACAGCGGACATATTCCCCTTTTTACACATTACGGCAGACAGCGTCCCCTTTTTTAGACATTACGGCAGACAGCGTCCCCTTTTTACACATTACGGCAGAGTCCCTTTTTTACACATTACGGCAGACAGCGTCCCCTTTTTACACATTACGGCAGACAGCGTCCCCTTTTACACATTATGGCAGAGTCCACCTTTTACACGTTACGGCAGACAGAGACCTCCTTTTACACATTACGGCAGGCTGAGTTCCCCTTTTACATGTTACGGCAGGATAGGTCCCCCTTTTACACATTATGGCAGGCAGAGTCCCCCTTTTACACAGTACAGCAGGATAGGTCCCCTTTTTACACATTATGGCAGGCAGAGTCTCCCTTTTACACAGTACAGAAGGCAGATTCCCCCTTACTCCCCCCCCCCCACCGTTAGAGTGTAGTGTAGTTTAGTGAAGTGTACTGTGGGGTAGTGTAGTGTAGTGTACTGTAGTGAAGTGTAGTGTAATATACTGTAGTATAGTGTACTGTAGTGAAGTGCAGTGTAATGTAGTGTAGTGTAATATAGTGCAGTGTACTGTGGTATAGTGTAGTGAAGTGTAGTGTAGTGTAATATAGTGTAGTGTACTGTAGTGAAGTGTATCGTAATATAGTGTAGTGCACTGTAATGAAGTGTAGTGTAATATAGTGTAGTGTAGTGTACTGTAGTGAAGTGTAGTGTATTATAGTATAGTGTGCTGTAGTGTAGTGTAATATAGTGTAGTGTACTGTGGTATAGTATAGTGTAGTGTACTGTAGTGAAATGTAGTGTACTGTGTCAAAGTCGAAAAATATTGTAACGCATACATCATGCACTAACCACACACACATGCCCGCTGCGCGTGCACTTGTTCCGCCGTGCGTGCACATATCCGCAATTTGCGTATGATCGCTACCGCAATCCTGCACGTGGTGTGGGTATTTACGGCGGAGTTTGTGAGCGCATAGAGGGTTATCAGAACATTACATATTTAACCCAAATAGTGCACTTTGTACACATAGCTCCCATGCACCACATCAGCAAGTATCAACAGTTTAAATGATTCAAGGACTAAGGGATTCACCTTTGCATGGTAGGAAGGGACAGACAAAGGTTATAGGGTGATGTCTAGTATCCAGCTGTAGGGTATTTTAAGTGTAACATTCCGGTGTTGGTTAGAGAAAGATCGTATGTTCCTGCGTATAGTTATGTGCAGAAGTAGAATATAGATATAAACTGTATTTACTGTATATTATGTATGCGGCGGGAATCCAGAGGAGACCACCCACAAGAGCAGTTGAGAAAGACATCGCCCACCTATTCAAATCAACCTATGACCTCTCCTGTAATGTAGAGATGCATCTCTGTGTCCAATAGACAAAGGGATTACAGTAACCATTGTATTGTATATGGAAGTTGTGTATAAAAAGCCTGTTGTTGCCTGGCCGGTCAGAAGACTCTGAACGCTATCTACCTGATGAGCGGAGGACTGGTCCAGGTTGCGCATGCGAACATTAGCACGTATGTACATTGACTGTAGCCATTATTCTGTTGTAGATTTATCTTGTTAGCCTTGTAGTGTATAACTTGTACTGTTATCCCCTTTCAAATAATCCACTGTGGCCTTAGAACCCAGCGGTTAACTACAAATCGGTGTTGTGTCCTCATTTCCCTGCTAGGGTTTAAAGTGTGTCTAACTGTATAAGGTTTAAGAGTGTATTGATAAGGTGTGTACGCACAGCAAGTACTTTGTACCGTCAGCGCTGCGTAAGGTTTAAGGTGTAACATCATTACAGTGCTTTGCAGCACATGATTTAGAGTGTAAGAATAACATTGCATTGCATTTCGAATAAGGTTTAAAGTTTATCAAGAGGGTGCGCGCGCTGTGCGTACTCTGTACACCCAGTGCGGCGTGTGTAAGCTAAGTACGTACATGGTACGGGACTCTGTACGCAAATAGCGTACGAAGTGCGTAGCGTGTGTATTAAGTATAGCGCCCGTAGCGGCTCCATGGTAAAAGTGTATTTAGAGGTATAGCTTTATGTTTTAAGATAATATCGACATTATCAACTGTAGTGAAGTGTAGTGTACTGTGGTGTAGTGTACTGTGGTATAGTGTAGTGTACTGTAGTGAAGTGTAGTGTAATATAGTGTAGTGTACTGTAGTGAAGTGTAGCGTAATATAGTGTAGTGCACTGTAATGAAGTGTAGTGTAGTGTACTGTAGTGAAGTGTAGTGTAATATAGTGTAGTGTGAAGTGTAGTGTAGTGTAGTGAAGTGTAGTGTACTGTAGTGAAGTGTAGTGTACTGTAGTGTACTGTAGTGTAGTGTAGTGTACTGTAATGAAGTGTAGTGTAATATAGTGTAGTGTACTGTAGTATAGTGTAGTGTACTGTAGTGAAGTGAAGTGTAGCGTAATATAGCGTAGTGTAGTGTCTGTGTAGGCACTTACATGATGTGTACGTTCTTCCAGCGCTGTTGCCAGCTCCTGACTCCTCCTGACAGACTGTCCACTTCACAGGCAGAGAAAGTCAGCCGCAGCGCTGCCGGGACCTCAGCAGCAGCGGCGGCTTAAGCTGGACACAGGCGGGCGGGTGGCGGCTTCAGCGAGACACAGGTGGGTGGGCGGCGGCTTCAGCAGGACGCAGGCGGCGGCGCCGTCAGCGGGACATAGGGGGCGTCGCCCACAGCAGTGAGTCTGGACTCGGAGCTAGCGGCCGCGTGGGTGTGATTCTCCATGGTGCGCCTTCAGTGCATTTGCGCTGTGGGCAAGGCACCATCGGCACACACCTAGTTACGGCTCTGGTGTTTAAAATCTGTGAGGCTTGAGGCTAGTCTGACTGTGCATGTGAAGGCATTCCAGAGATTGCCTGCAGCACAGGAGAAATCCTGAAGGCGACAGTCAGAAAAGGTAATCAGTGAGAAGAGGTGGGGGCTGTTGGCAGAGGAAAGTGGGCTGAAGGGATTATAGAAATGAGTCAAGAAATGTACAAAGGAGCAGAGTAGTTGAAGGCTGTAGGTGAGAGAAGTTTCATTTTTGATTGGGACAAGGAGCCAATGAAGCACCTGGCAGTGAGGGGCAACAGAGGTAGAGCATTGAGACCAAATAATGAGGCACACAGCAGAGTTAAGGTTGATCTGAAGAGGGGTGAGTCGTTTGATGAGAAGGCCAATATGGAGCAGATTACAGTAGTCAAACTAAGAGATGAAGAGAGCGTAAATAAGAGTTAATTTCTTCCTATTTGAGAAAGGGAACATTTTCGAGAATTACATGGAAATGGCAAGATTGGGAGAGGGACAAGATGTAAGGGTAGAAGGAAACAAAATTCTAGCTTGGTTACCGCCCCAGAGGTTTTGCTTCTGTCTATTGACTGACTGATTGATTGATTGATTGATTGATTGATTAACAGTAAATTAGATAGCACACACACATTCCATAGCACTTTACAGAGAATATGTCAGTCATTCATACTAGTCCCTCACCCAGTGGAGCTTACACATTATATCCCCTGCCACATAGACACACATATACTTGGGTTTTGTTTTTGTCAGATGACCGTTAAAAACACAAGTGTGTTTTTGGACTGTGGGAGAAAACCGGAGCACCTGCAGGAAAACAACACAATTACAGTGCGAACATACAAACGTCACAACTACAGGGATACTGAATCTCAGTACTGTGAAGCACCAAAGCTAATCATTTGCACCATCACGTTACCCTTCTTTATATTTATATAGATGTGGAAGGTGCTGTATCTGAATATTCTCTCTGACCCTTCTTCTAAAATGAATTCCCACAACTACTTCTGTTAATATTTCATGTTTGAAGACCACAATGTTACATGGATTCAGTGGTGCACACGAGCCCCTGGGTTCAGCAGATCCCAAACCGCACAACCTGCACCAATGTTCTTCAATACTTACCTTTGCGAGGTCCCCCACCAGCTGCTGCAGTTCTGCAAATCACTGGGAAAATGACGTGGCGGACATTTTCTGGCATTTTGCTCATGCACATGGGCAGTAGACTCTAGCACAGCACTAGAGTCTACTAATGTCATTGCTCTGTGCTTTCGGCTAGAGAGGAGGGCCTCTTCCTCTCTTAAAACACCCCTGCTGGAAGCATGCATTGTATTGTGTTGTTTAGCTCTTCATGTATTCCCCACTCTAGTTCCCTTTACCTCCTTGCTCCCTTTTTTTCTTTTGTAGTCCCTGTTTGAAACTGTTTGTAAAAGAGATTGCTGGGGAAAAAAATATCAGCTACAGTTTATTCGGGTTGCTGTGTTATAAAAGATCATCATACTTTTTCTACTGCTGCTGAAATTGTCCCTTTCCTTTCTTCTTCAGCTTGTAAACTCTCATAAGCAGAGTCCTCCATATTCTTGGTTCCTACCCTGAACTATCCTTGTCTTCAGTGCCCTCCCACTCACAGTGATACCCCTTTTCCACTGACCTGAAGATCCTGGGTTATTGCACTGCATCCTGGGATTTAGGTCAGCGGAAAAGGGCCCACCTGGGTCCAATCACCTGGGAATCCTTCCTGGGTACCTAGCAGGGTTTTACACATGAAGGTCCTGGGTGAGCTGCAGTGTGAACGGGTAACCCAGGTTGTCCGAACAAGGACCCATTTACAGGATGGGGAGAGCTGCACATCTCCAAACACTGGCACTGCACCCGTGAGCAGTGTGAACGGCGCCTGTCCAGGAATAACCGGATCAACTCCAAGGTGGAAATGGGACCATCCCGGATCTACCCGGGTTTGGAACTGTGTTCCAAATCTCGTGTCAGACCTGGGACTTCAGGGGAAAAGAGATATGAGTGACACTGAACCCTTAATAGGTACAAGTTCACCTAGTGCTTCTGTTACTAACATTCTAATTTTACATAAAAACCATAATAATGATATTATTATTATTATTATTATTATTAATAATAATAATAATAATAATAATGTCAGTGAAATTAGGGAAGACCTAAGTTTAAGAGGTATCCGGTATACCTACAGCAAATTAACTATAGATTAAATCAGTAAAACATGGGTCAAATAAGTTAACAGTGGTTCAGCAAACAATTAACAGAAATACTTTCCAGGAACTGGTCTAGGACATGTTCGTTAATAGCCTCATTATCCCTGGAAGTATCAGACAGCCCTGTGCAGGAAAACCATTGAGCGGATAGACTGACTACCTTCAAATGCATGTCAAAATCTTCATTAGGATAAAAGTTATATATCTATTCATCCAGGTTGTTTCTACAGCATTTCCATAAAATAAGTTTATGCACTATGCTGGATAACACGAGTAATTATAGCAGCGTGACACATTACTAGGCTGTTACATTTCTAGTCAGTGACTCATATACTCTATTGTATATGGTGAGTACAATCCCTCCATAAATACAGTAGCGGAGATGTATCAAACCTTTGAGAGAGATAAAGTTGCCCTTAGCAACCAACCAGATTCTGTCATTTATCTATCTAGCACACTTTATTAAAAAACAGATGCTGATTGGTTACTATGGGGAACTTCTCCACCTTATCTCTATTGAAGGTTTGGGACATGTCCTATTGCATACCTACCAACTGCCCCGATTTTTTGGGGACTGTCCCGTTGTCCCAGCCGCAGGTCGTAATGCGGTGGGGGCAGTTGGGAGAACTTCTCACCCGCTGCAGGGCAGTGCTGAATAGACGCTGTGCACTTGTGAAAAGCATTTATTCACCACCTGGAGAGAGATGGACAGGGGGCAGGCCAGCAGCTCACAGAGCGCTCGGCATACCCCAACAGTGGCGATAACAGAGGCATGGCCCGCAAGGCTAGGCTACGCCCCACTACCTGTGAGGTCACGCCCCCTAGTTTCGCCAACCAGTGTACCTCCTCCCCAGGGGATAAAGTGGGGGGGAACAAAGGTGGAATTGAGTTCCACCACCTGTAATGGTAGGGGGAACTAGATCCACCTCCTCCCCTGCCCGGCACAGTAATTCTAAGAGAAAAGCCAGCCCCATCACCTATGTCAATAGATGATATAGGCGGCGCTAGTGTTACTGATGAGCTGCAGCCACCTCCCCCTTCCTCAGGTTCTGGTGGGTCAATGGTCCTCCTCTATCTACAGCCCACCCCTCCTGGTACTCACACATGCTGTGGCTGTTGGACAGCATCCCCTTCTCAGGTCCCAGTGAATTCCTTTTCCGGCACGGCGTATGTGATGTCATGCTGTCACCGCTGCTGAAGTGAAGAAGAGCCATGAAGAGTAGCAGGGGGGTGCCAAAAACGCTAGCATTGGCTCTGGCCCCGCTTAATGTGATGGGCGGTAGGTGGCATCGTAAATGAGCTCCGCCACCTCCCCAGGACCACTTTAAGCCCTGCTCCTCCCAGCTTCAGAGAGTTAGGAGATTGGGAGGTATTGTGTTATATATGCTGAGTGAACAGTTCATGGACAGATACCCACAGAATCCTAAAATCCACAGATTCTTCGTCTCGCACATGAAAAGTACCAGGTGAGGCAGCCATCTTGTGCACATTACACAGACAGGCCCAATATGTCTAAGTAGTGCGCACAAGCAGTGGCGTAAGTTCGTCACAGTCGCCCGGAGGCAAGATAAATATTGGTGCCCCCCTATTTCCTATATTAAGATAAATATATGTATATATGTATGTAAATATATATGTGTGTGTGTGGAGTGTTCTGAAAAACATTTATATACTGTATTTATACATTTAATTGTCTTTTATTTTAAATCACACATTTCTTAGCAGTCATACCCAGGATTAGAACCCATGACCTGTTACACTAACAGCAGACACTTTACTGATGGAGTTATTTGCTCCTGTAGAGGAAGCATGAGAATTCTAACTATATGAAGTTACGTGTAATTGTCAGAGAAGTATCTTCATATAGTTAAAATTCTCATATTTCCTATACAGGAAAAACCGCTTCATCAGTAAGGTGTCTGCTTCCAGTGTAATAGGTCGTGGTTTCTAATCCTGGGTGTGACACTTATAAAATGTGTATATTCAGTATAATAAAAAAGGGTGTGATTTGTAAGGTACAGGGACCAGTGAGGAAGTCGGCCACTGAAAAGACAGCGACAGCTATCAATTAACTTAATTCAATGGTGTCACAGAATGGGAGGAGAGGCGCCCCCTTCAGAGCAGGAGCCCGGCGGCAGATGAATCCGTTGCCTCCCAGAGTTCTGCCTCTGCGCACAAGATAGCTGCCTTGCCCGTGGCCGGGTTAAGGATTTTGGGGGCCCCAGAGCAACCAGCTTGAGGGAGCTTCTACCAGGACAGTATTGTACTGTGTGTACGCGGAAATTGCCATGAATCTCAGGGGCCTGGACACACTCCATACATTGGACTTCCATCAGGGGATGCGTCCTGGTCATACGTGTAAAAGCAGATTCCAGTTACTAATTCTTCCTTCACTCAATAGGTGATCCCTTCCTCTACAATCTCATCCACTCGTTCACTGTTCACGGCAACAAACGAGTGGGCAGTAGAAGTGTAGAGGGGACCTGCTGAGTCTTACATCTTACGTTTGTTGTTTATTAACATTATTAGAGTCCACATGTGCCTACCTTGGGAAACTTAATTATTGAATGTACCTACTGCTATCAAGCATATATGACAAGGTATCCCAACTAACCCAATATTTTCGTCTTTATTAGAAACCACACCATATTGCTCGTCTTATCACCATATGCTCATTGTATAATGTTTGTTTCTTTTTTATCAATTAACACAGCCATATACGAAGTGATTAACACTTACTATTGAGAATCACCAACAACACTGGCTGTTACAAAATCAGTATTTTCATAATTTTGCACCATTGTATCTTTGTGCTTTTTGTATTTTCTGCATTGATTGTATTGCTTAGATTATTCTGCAAGAATTTTTTCACATACCTTATATTGGGGGTCATTCCGAGTTGATCGCTCGCTAGCTACTTTTTACAGCCATGCGAACGCATAGTCGCCGCTCACTGGGAAGTGTATATTTGCTGTGCAAGTGTGCGAACGCTTGTGCAGCCGAGTGGTACAAAAATAGTTTGTGCAGTTTCTGAGTAGCTCAGAACTTACTCAGCCGCTACAATCACTTCAGCCTGTCCGGTCCCAGAATTGACGTCAGACACCCGCCCTGCAAACACTTGGACACGCCTGCGTTTTTCCAACCACTCCCAGAAAACGGTCAGTTGGCACCCACAAACGCCTTCATCCTGTCATTCTTCTTGCAATCGGATGTGCGAATGGATTCTTCGTTAAATCCATTGCCCAGCAACGATCCGCTTTGTACCGGTGCATACGCATGCGCAGTAGTGACCTGATTGCTGCGCTGCGAAAAACGGCAGCGTGCGATCAGGTCGGAATGACCCCCATTGTTCACTGTTTGATGTACTCCCGCACTGTTGTTCAAAAATTATTATTCTATTATTTTCTTTGCATATAAATGTAATATTGGCGATACCCTTCTAGCAGTATCTTTGTATTTTGGTGGATGGAAGAAACCTCAATTTTTAATGTATACCAATAAAATTATGTTTTAATAAAACTTTTTATTTATAAAGAGTGCCCCAGCACAGAGAGTCTTCTTTTTCTCTAACATCCTAGTGGATACTGGGAATTGAAGATTACCATGGGGTATAGAATAGATCAGGTCCATTGGAGCTTGGCACTTTAAGAAATTAATAATGTGTGCTGGCTTCTCCCCTCTATGCCCCTCCTGCAGACCCAGTTAAGAAAATGTGCCCAAGGAGCAGGGTGCATTCTGTTGCTCTCCAGAGAGTTTTCTTCAGAAATTTATTTTAGTTTGTTATTTTCAGGTTACACTGGTTGGCAACCAGTCTGCCTGCGTCGTGGGACTTAGGGAGTGACCGAACCAACTTCCTCAGAGTTAATGGTTCGTATCCCTGCTGACAGGACACTGAGCTCCTGAGGTGATGTTTCTCATACCCCTCGGGTGTGAGCCCACGCCGGCAGCATGCCGCCACCCCTAACAGATGTTGAAGCAGACATGGGGGTATATTTACAAAGATTCGTGTTTGGGCCGTTTTGAAGGGTGTTTGAACTCGAATGGTATCGGGTGCATTTTACTGCAACTTTTTGAATCCTGATACGGTCATTCACTAAGCTGCCGACTTTTCACAATTCGTATTTTCCGATGTCGATGTGATTCGTAATATCAGGCAGTGTTTTACGGGAGTGATGAGTAAAACACTGCCTGACAAAACACAAGGAATCCCGGCCGGATCTGTGAGATCCGTGCAGGGCTTCATTGTGTACCTTAAAAAGGTTTTTAAAGTGTTTAAAAATCTGAAAAAAATTGCGTGGGGTCCCCCCTCCTAAGCATAACCAGCCTCGGGCTCTTTGAGCCGGTCCTGGTTGAAAAAATATGGGAAAAAAATTGAAAGGGGTTCCCCCATATTTGATCAACCAGCACCGGGCTCTGCGCCTGGTGCAAAAAAATATGGGGACAAAAAGCGTAGGGGTCCCCCGTATTTTTTGAACCAGCACCGGGCTCCACTAGTCAGAGAGATAATGCCACAGCCGGGGGACACTTTTATATAGGTCCCTGCGGCCCTGGCATTAAATCACTAATTAGTCACCCCTGGCCGGGGTACCCTGGAGGAGTGGGAACCCCTTAAATCAAGGGGTCCCCCCTCCAGCCACTCAAGGGCCAGGGGTGAAGCCCGAGGCTGTCCCCCCCATCCATGGGCTGCGGATGGGGGGCTGATAGCCAAGTGTAAAATAAAAGAATATTGGGGCGTGGCTTGGACGCTGTCCTGACTAGTCACGCTGGGCTGGAGCTCCTAACTATAAGTCATCTATAACAGCAAAATATCCCTTTATCAACTCCTGCTGGCTCCTGATCCCCCCCAGTGAGCTGCTGCCTGCTGGGGGCTGCCCGGAGTGACCTCCGGTAACGCTGGGAGCTGTTTTCTGCAGTTCCGAGATCGGGGCCTACACATCCTCCAGAAGCCGGGGCCTCGATTTTGGAGACAGCCCGGCGCCGAGCTCCGGGACCCGCTCGCGGCCGCGGCGGGACCCGGCGGACCTCCTGAGGGCTCAGAACACCCAGCCTGATCAGTGGAGACCCTCCCCAGACCCTCAGGTACCTTCCAAATAACGTTGGCTCCCACCCTGTGCATGTTAAAGCCAGTGGTAGTGGAGTCTCTGGCCTGAAGATTCTGGCGGCGGCCATCTTGGATTTCTCCTAACAGCTCCTGAGATCACAAGCAGCATAATCCAGAGTTACTACATAGCTGCTCTGTGACATCCTCTGAGCCCACTTATCCTGCATGCTGTATAGCTGTATTCACCTCTACCTATTGAAGACATATAATAAGCTGCTGACTGCAGCCTCTGCAATACGCTCTGCAATTTAATTGTGCCTTACCACACTAATCTGTCACTACTCTCAGCCCTGCCTGGAGACTTCCTACCATCATTACCGAGCTTGAAGCAACCCTCGTCTCTATACTCATACAGCCCGGCAAGATGTGACCCCTAATATGCGCTATCTCCGCCCAGAGTCTTACCGTTTAACATGGGAATACGTCTGAAAAAAAGCATCCTGTCTACTTTATAACACATCAGCCTAGAGGGACCCAGTTGCTGCATTATCCTCAGAACATTTATTTTTCTCAATTCTTTTTTTTCTTTTCCCTTTATCTCACTATGGCACCTAAAAAAGCAAAGGGCACGCTACCTCCTCAGGTATCTCTCCCGATTCGGAAACAGAATCAGGCGTCCCCGCCGCCTCGAAGAGTGTCGGCCCCCTCCACGAAAAGCACGAACGCATCCGATCTGCCCAGTTCGCTCTCAATGTCGGGCGTAGACCCGAGCTCTGACGCTCCCCTTACCGTGAAGACCCTTTGCCAAGTCCTGTCGGCCTTCAAATCGGACTTAACTCGCGACCTCACAGCTGCCATACGGGAAGTTAAGGAGGAGCTGACAGCCATTGGTGATAGAACCGACACTCTAGAACGTAAACTGGAAGAATTGGTGACGTCACATAATGAGCTCATAACGGCTCACGACCAACAACAAAATGAGTTGGACATGGTTAAAAACAAAATGGCAGATATGGAAGATCGTTCCAGACGGAACAATATTAAAATACGTGGAATACCCGATTCGGTTGATAACTCCGATCTGACGAAATACGCGATGGCCCTGTTCCGTAAACTACTACCTGAAGCATCTGATGCGGAGCTGCTTATTGACAGAATCCATCGCCTTCCTAAACCTCGGTTTCTCTCCAGCTCCTTACCTAGAGATACACTACTCCGGGTGCACTTCTTCACCGTTAAAGAGCGTATTCTCCAAGCTACTCGAGATACAGAGAACTCTGACACCCTAGGAGGCTTGCAACTGTTTCCGGATTTTTCCGCAATCACCCTTTCTAAAAGACGCAGTCTAGCCCCGATTACCACTGCCCTCCGAGCCCAAGATATCCGTTATCGGTGGGGCTTCCCAGTGAAGCTGATTGTATTCTATGACAGCTCTACGTTTATTATATCAGAACTGGAAGCCGGAGTGAAGCTGCTTGAAGACTGGGACATCTCGGTGAAACTACCATCCTCCCAGGAGAGACGTCCTCCTCCTCGCTCGGAATGGTCCACTGAGTGATCATATTACATAATTAATGTATTGTTCTAACATGCCTTGTATTTCGTTAGACTTACCGTCTATATTATATTCTGTCTATTGTAGCCCTTACGGCTCTCGAACCCCTCTAGGTGAGATACACCGTGTTCCCACTAATTCATATAGTGCATACTCTTCTACTTAAATGTGGTCGCTCAACTCTCGCCCCAGTTTACCTGTTTACTGGCCTATCTTTCTAGTATTCGCTAAATGCAGCAGACGGCGGTCTTCCCGCTGGCAAGATACGCCAGTACACTTGCGATATATTTGTGTTATTCTGATATGTATTTATACCCCACGTACCACATATGTTTAGATGGAGATGTGCAGTTATTCCCCTTATATATTAGCTGTTTGTTCTCTTACTGACTCTGGGCGGATTGAAGAGTCCGCCTACCCCTCGTTTCTCTACTGCATTCATTTTTCCCCTGCAGTAGCTATGCAGACCCGATGTACTGGGTCGATTTACTTTTCTTTCCCTTTTGTTTTCCTATATCTATGCATATCGCCCCGTTTCCTTGATTTTTGTATCCCCCCCCTCCCCCTCCCCCATCCGGATGGGATGCCGTCACTTGCATGATATTCTAACTGAATAAGTATGGTTGGTATTCTCTCATTGAACGTTAAGGGCTTAAACTCCCCTAATAAACGTAGATTAGCTCTATCCTCCTTCCATAAGTATAAAGCCGATATAGTCGCCCTACAAGAAACTCACTTTTCCTCACATAACCCCCCTGTATTGAAGGATCATAGGTTCACTACTGGCTTCTTCGCTAACGGACCCTTTAAAAGAAATGGAGTAGCTCTGCTGTTTAGAGAGGGTGTCCCCTTTATTCTCCACTCACAAATTGCAGACAAAGCAGGCCGGTACTTAATTCTCACAGGTATTTTGGAGGGTAAATCCGTCACAATAGTATCTCTGTACGCACCGAACTCGAATCAAGTGGCCTTTATTCGGAAGCTATGTTTACTTATCCAGAAGGTCCGGGTCGGCTCCCTAATCCTCCTAGGAGACTTTAACTTAGTACCAGACCCCAAACTGGATAAATCGTCCCAGCCCTCTTCAACTACACCTAAAACTCGCTCTGGCCCCTCACTAGCCCTGCGCAATGTGGTAGCGGAATTTGACTTATATGACATTTGGCGAATCAGCAACCCCTCAGGCAGAGACTACATGTTCTTTTCACCAGTTCACAATTCATACTCACGAATTGACCTCGTGTTATGCGATAAATGGACCTTGCAGGAATCTGGTGGGGTGGATATCCTACCTATCACCTGGTCCGACCATGCTCCGTTATTTTGGAAGTGGCACATTGGACCTGCCCCCGCTCCCCCCAGACCATGGCGACTATCTCCCCATTTGTTACATGACGCGTTGGCCAAAAAGATTATCTCAGACAGCCTATCCCTATATACAGATACTAATTCCCCTTCGGACACATCATTACCAAATTACTGGTGTGCGTTAAAAGCGGTTGTCCGTGGCTCTGCTATTCAGGCTGGAGCAACGCTTAAAAAGCAAGCCAAAAGACTCCAACTAGACTTGGAACAAAGACTTAAAATAGCTGAAGACAAGAATAAGTTACGCCCCTCTCGACTTTTACGTAAGGAACTTGCTGACATCCGCAGCCAATTACAAAAACTCTTGGTTTTTAGAACCCAAATAGCTCTCAATAGACTACGGCAGAAATTCTATTTAGTAGGTAACAGACCCGGTAAAATGCTAGCCCGCAGACTTCGTGCCCAACAAGCTCGTAACAGAATTAAATTTATCCTTTCCCCTACAGGCTCTAAGCTTGCTAACCCATTAGATATTGCTAACCAATTCGCAGACTATTATACTAAACTGTATAACTTACATTCTGACCCCCTTACATCCCAACCTACCCCCGACACTATTCAAACGTTCCTTTCTTCTATCAATCTCCCTACCCTAACCCACGACCAACTAGACGCCTTAAATGCTCCTTGGACCGTAACGGAGGTTGAATCCACTATTAAAGCTCTCCCTAAGAATAAAGCCCCAGGCCCCGATGGGTTTATTAACGACTTCTACGCTTCCTTTGCAGACCGCCTCTCCCCCACTTTGACCGCTCTGTTTAATGAGATAACTAATACTGCTACCTTCCCTAAAGAAATGCTGGAGGCTCAGGTAGTAGCTATCCCCAAGCCTGGGAAAGACCCTGCCCACTGTCAAAACTACAGACCAATCGCATTACTTAATAGTGACGTCAAGATATATGCTAAATTGATAGCATCCCGACTTAGTGTTTATCTACCGCTATTGATTCACCCCGATCAAGCTGGGTTTATGCCTGGCAGACAGGCCTCTGACAATACCCGCAGAGTTTTTAACCTGATAGATAGGGCCCCTGGCACAGAGGGATTCTTATTACTCTCATTGGATGCTGAGAAGGCGTTCGACAGACTGAATTGGCTATATATGCGTACTGTTTTGGTTAAATTTGGTTTCTCGGCCCAGATTCTGGCGTCAATCTTAGCATTATATACCCTACCGTCAGCTAGAGTTTTTAGTAATGGATTTCTGTCGGACGCCTTCCCAATCACTAATGGTACCCGCCAGGGCTGCCCTCTCTCACCGTTGATATATGCTCTTGGTATTGAACCCCTGGCAGCTAAAATTAGAGCAGATGCTGCATTCCCAGGCCTGACCCATGGCGGAATCTCCCATAAATTGTGTCTTTTTGCCGACGACGTTCTCCTCTTCGTATCTCAACCCTCCTCCTCTCTCCCGAAACTACATTCCATACTACACGACTTCAGTGAGGCATCATACTACAAACTGAATACAACGAAAACCGAAGCCTTGCCGGTCCAATTACCCGATACACTCACGGCCGCTTTACGTTCTCAATATCCATACAATTGGAAACTCAACTCACTTACATACCTCGGGATACATATCCCCCCTACCTCCTCGGCTGTGTTCGATTTAAATCTCCCCCCCCTGATACTCACTCTCCAGACCCTGACATCCTCATGGTTGCTGTATGAGATATCCTGGCTGGGACGTTTATCTGCCTTTAAAATGTCCTTACTACCCAAACTCATGTATTTATTTCGCACTATACCTTATTCTTTTCCCAAACCGTACCTCGATAAATGCAAAGTAGTTCTGACGAAATACCTATGGAAATCGCACCCCCCAAAACTGGCACACGCTAGAATGATTCTTCCCCGACATAGAGGAGGCCTTGCATTGCCTGACCTAAGTATGTACCAGGAAGCATGTGTGCTTGCCCAATTGAAATCCTGGAACATATCCAATCCCGCTCCCCTCTGGGCTCACATTGAGGAGGTCGGGTGCATAGGATACCCCTTAGCAGATTTGCTATGGACTCCTAAGGTCCTCCGTCCAAATGGTTTGAATGTTCTTCCCTCTACGGCTTCTTCCTTACGAATATGGGATAATTTGATGAGTAAACTTCCTAGCATTACTACCCCCCACACGACCCTTTCACTTAAAGCAGTGAGTAAGTTAATTCCCAACTTACATATCTCTACGTGGACTGCTTGTAATATTCATACCCTTGGAGACTTATTGGACGGAACTATCTTCCTTACATTCGCCCAATTGCAAGATAAATTCTCCCTCCCAAGTGCTGAAATGTTTCACTACTTCCAGATCAGACACTGGTTCCAAAGCCTACCTACAGTACAAACTCCCCCCAGCTCTCTGGCTCAGTCTATCCGATCCCGCATAGTATTATCTTCATCAACTAAAGATATAACTTATTGGTACAACACACTCATCTCATTAGTCCCATACCAAAAGTCTAATGCTCAGAGGCGCTGGGAGGGAGACTTGGGTATTCCCATAGCAGAGGCACAATGGGAGAAATTATACCGTTTAACATTTCGCATGTCTCGCTGTTTAAATCATTCAGAAATGCATGTTAAACTACTGAATAGATTATATCTGACCCCAGACAGACTGCACACCTTCTGGCCCTCCTGCTCACCACTATGCTGGAGAAATTGCGGAGAGATAGGGCATGTATACCATATTTTCTGGTCATGTCCCCTTCTCCAAACTTTCTGGGCAGAAGTATTTACACTAATAAATAAAGTTCTAGGCCTATCTTTAAGCCCATCCCCAGATCTGGCTCTTCTACATATGTATCCCCTGGAGGTATCATCCTCCCAGAGGTACTTGTTGGGACACATCTGTATAGCAGCAAGGGCAACCCTGGCCCAAGCCTGGAAGCAGGTGGCGGTCCCACCTGTTCTAAAGGTGTTTCATAAAGTTAATTTTCATTATACTATGGAAACTGAATGTATGCCTTATTCCTCCTCTGCTTCCTCTCCCATGGTGAAATGGTTCCATTGGCATGAATACGTCACGGAGGGGGAGGGCTCCACCTTCATATCACACCCGGGGCTGTCGCCCCCTATACAATTCAGTCTGAATGAGGAACCTTCTACTTCCTGAGTGCTCTATCTCCCATACTTTCCCCTCTGGTCCTTTTTACTAGACATTACATTTATAATGAGATATCAACCGATTCCCACCGGTTTCTAGAGATGGAGTAGAGAATCCATATTGAACTACCTATGCGCATTTCAAACTGTTAACATGTCTAGGATACCTGTAAACCTACTTAGTGTTATGCTATCTGTTCTATATGTCAGTTGCATTTTATTGACGTGTACATCCCTCCCCACCCTGGTTTTTTTTCTGTACCCCCCTCCCTTTTTTATTACCTTTTTGCATTCAATATAAAATTCAATAAAAACTATTGATGTTAAAAAAATAAAATAAAAGAATATTGTTTTTTACACAAGAACTACAAGTCCCTGCAAGCCTCCCCCGCAAGCTGGTACTTGGAGAACCACAAGTACCAGCATGCGGGGGTTAAACGGGCCCGCTGGTACCTATAGTAGTTCTGCAAAAAAAATACCCAAAACAGGACACACACACCTTGAAAGTACAACTTTATTACATACATTCCGACACACACATACTTACCTATGTTCAGATGCCGACTCGGCCCACGTCTCGACGTCGATTCCAGGGTACCTGAAAATAAAATTATACTCACCTAAATCCAGTGTGTCGTGTCCTTTTTTAATAATCCACGTACTTGGCAAAGTAGGCGCTACATTGTATCTCTGCTGTGTGCTGCCTCACAGACACTGCAGGAGCACACAGCCAATCAGGAGAGTGGCATGACGTGGCGCTCCCTGATTGGCTGAAGGGACCCTCTTTGACAGGAGTCAGGGGGGGTCCTAGCAGTCAGGGAAAGGGGTCCCATGTGTAAACATGGGACCCCTTTCAGTGCGTGGTCGGGTTTCCGTTTTTTTGTTTTGCCAAGTACGTGGATTATACATTGGACACAATCTACACTGGATTATGTGAGTATAATTTTTTTCACAGGTACCCCAAGGATTCTACAGGGACAAGAGGACAGAGCCTCGTGTGAACATAGGTAAGTATGTATGTTTGGAGGTGTGCATGTATGTAATAAAATTATACTTTCACGATGTGTGTGTCCTGTTTTTTTGGGGGTATTTTTTTAGTAGTAGTACTACAGGTACCAGCGGGCACGGTTTTCCACCGCATGCTGGTACTTGTGGTTCTCCAAGTACCAGCTTGCGGGGGAGGCTTGCTGGGACTTGTAGTACTGCTACTAAAAACAATATTCACATTTTTTCAAAAGGCTATCAGCCCCCCATCCGCCGCCCTTGGATGGGGGGGACAGCCTCGGGCTTCACCCCTGACCCTTGGGTGGCTGGAGGGGGGACCCCTTGATTTAAGGGGTTCCCACTCCTCCAGGGTACCCCGGCCAGGGGTGACTAGTTGGGTATGTAATGCCAGGGCCGCAGGGACCAGTATAAAAGTGTCCCCCGGCTGTGGCATTATGTACCTGGCTAGTGGAGCCCGGTGCTGGTTTCAAAAATACGGGGGACCCCAACGCTTTTTGTCCCCCGTATTTTTGGAACCAGGACCAGGCGCAGAGCCCGGTGCTGGTTGATTAAATATGGGGGAACCCCTGTCATTTCCCCCCCCATATTTTTTCAACCAGGACCGGCTCAAAGAGCCCGAGGCTGGTTATGCTTAGGAGGGGGGACCCCACGCAATTTTTTTTCCAGTTTTTACACTAAACAGACCCTTTCCCATAGATAACCATGCACAGATCTCACTGATCCGTGCATAGTTATCCAAACTCGACTGGAAAAAGCAGGTCTATTTTTTTGCTGCTTTTTTTAACGAATCGAAAAAAAATAGACCCGCACTTGAGCACTCAGAGACTAACACCCAAATACGAATGAATAGTGAATGCCCGTATTGTATGAAATAACAGCCGCGTTTGACCGATGGTCTATTCATTCGTATTTCAGAACTTTGCCAATCAAACCATTACGAATAGACCAGACACTGCCGAGTTTTCTGCTTAGTGAAATCCCGGATTGGGACTTAGAAAAAAACAAAACACAAATCGGCCAAACTCGGATTTTTAGTAAACACTGGCCATGTTGTGGTGAGTGATACACAGGGGTCCCGGTTAGCGGGTCCCTGGTGCAAACGGCGGCATGAAGGGACAGTGATCACCCGGCTACGGGCCAAAGTGCCCGCTGTGTAACCACACTGGTGTTATATTTGTAAAAGGGGGTTGGGCACTCTCTTTTTACACACATGGAGAAGCCAGTATAAATAACATGTAGGGACCCTGTGCCATTATGGGGGTGGGGCTTCCCGGAGAGCGGGACCAGAGGCTAAAAGGTGCCATTTCCTGCTGCTGCTGCTCTGAATAGGCTGCATGCGGAGATTGCTCTTCCACTGGACCCACTGAATCACCAATTGTATGGTACCAGGGGGTTATAGTGAAGGGGGGAGCACATAGTCAGCGGTTATACCGCTGTTTGGTAAATTACACATAAAACACACCCAGCGGGGTGCTGCTCGGTCTGGGGTGTTGTATGCTGGTCCCGATCTTCTCTGTGTTACTCTATTCAGGGTAGTCTGGAATAAGGGGGTCATTCCGAGTTGATCACTCCCTAGCAACTTTTTGCAGCCATGCAAGCGCATAGTCGCCACCCACAGGGAAGTGTATTTTAGCTTTGCAAGTGTGTGAACGCTTTTGCAGCCGAGCACTACAAAAACAGTTTGTGCAGTTTCTGAGTAGGTCTGAACTTACTCAGCCCTTGTGATCACTTCAGCCTGTCCAGTCCCGGAATTGACGTCAAGACACCCGCCCTGCAAACGTTTGGACACGCCTGCATTTTTCCAATCACTCCCAGAAAACGGTCAGTTGACACCCATAAACGCCTACTTCCTGTCAATCTTCTTGCGATCGACTGTGCGAATGGGTTCTTCGCTAAATCCATTGTCCAGCAACGATCCACTTTGTACCCATACAACGCGCCTGCGCATTGCGGTGCATACACATGCGCAGTTTTGCTGAGTGTTGACCTGATCGCAGTGCTGCAAAAAGTTGGTAGCGAGCGAGCAACTCGGAGTGACCCCCTAAGTGTGCTATCTCACTAATACTGCACTGTGTTTCATACTAATCTATTGTTTTCTGCTCAAGCATGTCTGCAAATAAGTCTGTGTGTACTTTATTGGAAGGCTAGGTTAACACCTTCCTCACAGTGGTCCCTAATGTGTACCCAATGCTCACTACCTTTACAGGGTAGTAATGTGCAGGAACCTGAGTGGATGGAATCATTTAAAACTATGATCACAAGCACAGGCGTGCGCACGGGGGGTGCCTGGTGCGCACAGGCACCCCCCACACACCACGTATGCTGCAGAACAGTGATCGATTGCTACATACATTACAGCAGTGCTGCTCGCACATCTGCTCCGCTCCCTACCGACCTCCAACAGCAGTATTTATAGTGGCTCACTCCCTCTCCCTCCAGCCCACTAGCGCATGTGGGAAAGCAGGTACGGGATTCAAAGTACCGGACAATTTTTATTTTAACTGACACTGGGAGCCCAGGATCTGAGCTGCGGCGCATGCACGGCAGCAGTCATCCAGTACACATGGAGATGGCCAAGGCGGTAACTGCCACAGTTGTCCCAACGTCGCTGCTGAAAGTGGTTTATTACAGCCACACACAGTGCTTGGAGTCCTTGGCAGGCACTAGTTACTTGCAGGTATGGGTGTGCTGTGACATAAGAAAAGTTTTTTCTTTGGGATAGATCATTTGCACAGTCCTGAAAAAAGAGGAATTGGGGGCACAAGACTCATATGTTATAGACACAATAATATGTTATATATGTTATATACTGTACACGATGTACAATAATGGTGCACTATACTCAGTAAGTTGATTTCTTCATGTAAAATATGTAACATCCAAGTCACCTCACAAACCAGTCAAGTGGTAATATATTGGAATCAATGTTTCCTTCAATATGTGGATCACTGCTCCCCTGTGTAAATAGTCTTGGGATCCCACAGGTATTGATCAATCTGTTAAAAACGAGCACATAGAGGTCGTTCCATAGTGCATAAATGTTTTATTCATAATGTAGGAATCCGTAAAAAGATGCTTATACCTGTATATTAGGATATGCTTGTGCCATAAAATAAACGGCTTAATACCGCTGGCCTGTGGAATGACGTGGTTTCAGCAGCGTGGTTTGTAGTCACAGAGTGAAGAGAGCCTTCCCGTGTAGTATATTAATTCATGTGGTATTAAGCCCACACAGTCATTGTTTTATTTCACAAGCATATGATAATTCGGCTCATACTGTGTGGCGTAATGTGAATGCGACTCATACTGTGTGGCGCAATGTGAATTTGGCTCATACTGTGTGGCGTAATGTGAATTCGACTCATACTGTGTGGCGCAATGTGAATTTGGCTCATACTGTGTGGCGTAATGTGAATTCGACTCATACTGTGTGGCGTAATGTGAATTTTGGCTCATATTGTGTGGTGTAATGTGAATGTTGGTTCATACTGTGTGGCGCAATGTGAATTTGGCTCATACTGTGTGGCGTAATGTGAATTCGACTCATACTGTGTGGCGTAATGTCAATTTTGGCTCATATTGTGTGGTGTAATGTGAATTTCGGCTCATACTGTGCGGCGTAATGTGAATTTGGCTCATACTGTGTGGCATAATCAGTAGCTGGTGAGCATAAGGACATGTGTGACTAATGCTGGTTTTCTGCAGAGTTGGGGTCTGATGGCATAGAAAGAGGCAGATGTGGCTCTGATGGCACATGTGTACATTTTAAACTTTACTTGTGTTATATTAAAACTGAAATGTTGGGCCCCCTAAATCTCCCATACTTTTCAGAGTGACCCACTCAAAATCAGGGTGTAGGTGCTGGGGGGTGTAAGGGGTTGGGTATGTGAGTGAGGGAAGGGTAGGGGAATGTACTGTATATGCACTTAGGCCCACCACTCTATATTTCTGCCAATGGGTTACGGATAGGTTTAGGAAGTGTAAGCAGCTATAGACTGCAGCGGCATCTAGGACTCAGGGTTATGCCGTAGCGGTACCGGCCACTGGTCGCACCATCATGTTTCATTTTATTTCTTTTTTTTTTTCATTTTGTTTATTTATTTTATTTCATTATGTTTTATTTTATTGTATTATATCTACTTTATTATTAGGAACTAGAGAGAAATTAGATTAAGCAATGTGATTTTACTGAGAGAATGTAAAATAGTGCTTCACATGTTCCTGGGCGGTGCTGGACACGTCTAAAATGCGGTGCTGGACATGCCTAAAAGGCGGTGCTAGACACACCCCTCCGGCGGTGCACCCCCTAATAAAATTAGCTGCGCACGCCTATGATCACAAGTATTAATTCAGAGTTAGCTACGGCTAAACAAGAAAGACAAACCCTGAAACAGACTATGGACATGTTCATGTTAGCTGCTGCCGACCACAGACAGGCTCCTCAGCCCCCCCTGTTGGTCTCTCATAAACGCACTCTCCCACAGTTATTGCAATCTGACTCTGATTCTGAACTACCAGAGTTTGATGAGGGAGGTGCAGAGGTGGACGTGGATAATTCCCTGTCCCGAGGAGTTGAGGCCCTCATTTATGCTGTTAGAGAGGTACTTAATGTCCCAGATAAAGAAGCAGAACCAACAGAGGAATTGTTTTTTAATGTGAAACCAAAGTCCTCGGCAACCTTCCCAGTTTCTAAGGAATTAGATTCCCTGGCTAAGGCAGCATGGTTAAATCCTGACAAAAAATGTATTACCCCTAAACGGGTGCTTAATTCATTTCCTTTCCCTACAGAGGATAGAAAAATCTGGGAAAACCCGCCGACAGTGGATACCTCTGTGTCCAGGCTGTCGCGTAAAATTCCTTTACCTGTACCTGGGGCGATTTCTCTCAAAGACCCAGCTGATCGCAAAATTGAAACCACTCTTAAATCAATTTATACTGCAGCAGGTGTAGCCCTACGCCCTACCATAGTTTGCGGCTGGATTTATAGAGCCATGGTAAAATGGTCTGATGATATTCTGAAAGGGCTGCTTACACTACTTCAGGACAAGATAGTTACATTACTACAACATATCCAAGATACTGCAAACTTTATGAGTGAGGCTGTTAAGGAACTTGGTATCATTAACGGCCGTATCACTGCTATGGCAGTATCGTCTCGTAGAGCCCTGTGGCTGCGACAGTGGTCAGCTGATGCTGATTCTAAAAAAGGGGTTGAGAACCTTCATTTTACAGGTGATGTATTGTTTGGGGAAGAACTGAACAAGTGGATATCTCAGGCAACTGCAGGTAAATCTACATATCTGCCATCTGCTCCGCCACCTGGTAGATGTCCCTATCCTGGGCCCTCTCTGCAGTCCTTTCGGGTAGCCAGATTCAGAGGCAAAGCCAGAGGTGCCTCCAATGCGGCTAGAGAAACTCATGGTAAGTCCCATAAACCAGCTGCTGCTGGAACTTCGGATCAGACCTCAGGATCCCCTTCCACGAAGCCGTCCGCGTGATGGTTGGCCCCAGCAGCAAGGCGACTTTCAGGTAAGTGCTCGCCTTCAACACTTCACCCACATATGGGCAGTGTCCTGTCGGGATTCTCGGGTGAGGGACCTTATATCCCAAGGATACCGGCTGGAATTCCAGGAACTCCCTCCTCTCAGATTCTTCAGGTCAGGCTTACCAGCTTCACCGGTAGGAAGAGCTTCCTTACAGGAGGCAGTGCAAAAACTGTTTTCTACAGGAGTTACTGTTCCAGTACCTCCTCGCTGCACACAAAGGAGTTTTACTCAAGTCTCTTTGTAGTCCCGAAGCCAGATGGCTTTGTACGACCGATCTTGAACCTCAAATCCCTGAACTCTTATCTTCGAGTGTTCAAATTCAAGATGGAATCACTAAGAGCAGTGAGAGCAAGTCTGGAGGAGGGGGAGTTTCTGGTGTCCCTGGACATCAAGGATGCATACCTGCATGTCCCAATTTGGCCCCCTCACCAAGCGTTCCTCCGGTTCGTGGTACTGGACCAACATTTCCAGTTTCAGGCCTTACCCTTTGGTCTCTCCACAGCCCCAAGGGTATTCACAAATGTCATGGCGGAGATGATGCTACAATTGCGCATGATGGGTGTCAACATAATCCTGTACCTGGACGATCTCCTGATAAAGGTGGTGTCCCTGGAACAGCTGCTGCACAGTACCGACTTGACTACTCATCTGCTTATGGATCACAGATGGATACTCACCTGGAACTGTCTCAGAGAATTCAGTTCCTGGGAATGATCCTGGATACAGTGTCTCAGAAGGTTTACCTTCCAATGGACAAGGCTTTGACTATTCAGTCTATGGTCCGTTCGGTACTGAAACCACGCAAGATCTCAATTAATCTTTGCATTCGCTTTTTGGGCAAGATTGTGGCCTCCTACAAAGCGATCCAGTACGGCAGGTTCCATGCGCGACCATGCTGAGGCTGTAACGCTGACGGAGGATGCTGGTGACTGAAGCAGGAAGCGGAAGTGACGCACATGGGGGGTGCGCGTGCACGCATGTGCACGAGGCAGCGCACTGAGTGCCAGGGCAAGCCGAGCATCGGAGTAAGCCCGGACAGGGGAGAGGGGGAATAAGGAGGGATCCGCAAAGCGGCGGAGAGATACGCAAAGCGAAGGGGAGATCCGCAAGGTGGTGAGGAGCTGCAGGAGTAAGTCTGAATGAGGCTGGAGCCGGGATCAGAACACTGTGGGGAGTCTGACTGAGGCTGGAGACGGGATCAGGGCTCTGTGAACAGGCACCTGAGAGTAGCTGCTGCTGCAGGAGGTCCTGACACCCCCGGATACGCAAGTATAATTTTTTATTACTGTATTGACTGTTTTGCATTGATACATTATTATACATTGTATTACCAAGAACTTTTCTGTTGTTTAACTTTGTTTTTCTTCACAGCTAGGCCGTAGTACAGTATCGTATTGCATAAATTCTATTGTATTCTTTTGTACTGTTTGCATTCTTTTTCTGTAAGTAACAGGGAGTTAGTCATTCAAATGGGTAGGGCCGTGATTGAGGCTCTCACTCAGTGCATTTTGTGCAGGATGTACGTGCACCTGGAGCAACCAGGCACCAACGACAAAGTTAATGGTAGGTGGGATGTCCTTAAGAAAGATTATAGGGACCTAGGGGGTGATTCCGAGTTGATTGTAGCTGCGCTAACCCAACCCGCATGTCTGTTCGCCCCCCCACCCGCACAAGTACAAAAGCATCGCACAGTGGCGATGCTTTTGTACTTGCTGAGTAACTCCCAGCCAGCGCAGCTCCTACGGGTGACCGTGAGTTGCTCGTCGCTGCCCCTGGTCGGAGCGGCTGCGTGTGACGTTGCGCAGCAGCTGCAGCCCGCACGGTCCGGTCATGCCTGCATTGACTGGACTGTGCGCCCCAAGACGGCCGCCAAACGCCACCGTGCAGCCCCCTCCCGCCCAGCATCCACCTCTGCCTGTCATTCAGGCAGAGGCGATCGCTAGGGATTGACTGCCATCGGCCATCCGGCATGCGCCGGCGCACCGCGGCGCCAGCACATGCGCAGTTCCGACCCGATCGCTGCGCTGCCAACAACTGCAGCGAGCAATTGGGCCGGAATGACACCCCTAGGCCATAAACTAAAGGCAAGGACATCTAGGGTAATATTCTCTGAAATATTACCTGTGCCACGCGCTAGTTCAGGGAGGCAGAGGGAGATTAGGGAGGTTAATGTGTGGCTTAAAGGCTGGTGTAGGAAAGAGGGGTTTGTGTTCCTGAAACACAGGCGGACTTCTCAGTCAGGCGCCATCTTTTTTGTCGTGATGGATTGCACCTGAATGAGGAGAGGGCAGCGGTGCTGGGGGGAGGAGATTTTAAACTAGGTGCCAGGGGGGAGGGACAAGAAAGAAAATTAGTGGGACAACTAAAGAGAGTAGAAAAAAAGGATGTATAAAGTATAATGGGGGTGGAGAGGGGGGAAGGAGAAAAAAGTCAGCAATGGTAAATTAAGGAAAACTCAACTTCCTAAGGAAATGACTACAACTAAACTTGCAGTCAAGGGAAGTAAAAAGCTTAAGTGCACGAAACCTAACAAGTAAAATGGGGGAATTAGAAACAATTGCACTTAAGGACCAATATGATGTCATAGGAATTACAGAGACATTGTGGGACGATTCTCACGACTGTGCAGCAAACATGGAGGGGTACACCCTCTTCAGGAGAGATGGGACTAGTAAAAAAGGAGGGGGCGTTTGTCTTTATGTTAAGCCATTCTTAAAGCCATATGTAAAGGAGATTATTTACGAGGGTACTGGAGATAATGTGGAGTCCTTATGGGTTAAGATTTCGAGTGGGGGTGAAGATACAAAAAAGGTTTTAATAGGGACATGCTACAAACCACCAGATATTAGTGTGTCTGATGAATTACAACTCTTGCAGCAAATCGAAAAAGCCGCAGGAATGGGGGAGGTCATTATCATAGGGGACTTTAATTACCCGGACATAAATTGGAACACCGTAACAGCAAATACAACTAGGGGAAACAGGTTCTTAAATATGCTAAAAGATCATTACTTGTCCCAGATAATTGAGGAATCAACTAGACATAGGTCTATACTGGACCTAGTACTAACTAATAATATGGAGATAATATCAAATACTAAAGTAGGGGAGACCCTGGGAAATAGTGATCATAATATGATCACTTTCGATATCAGCTTCCAAAAACAACACTATAAGGGTCTAACTAAGACTTTAAACTTTAGAAAAGCTTATTTCGTCTTGCTGAAACAAGCAATGAAGGACATCAATTGGGAAATTGTGTTTCATGGTAAGAAATGTGGGATGTTTTTACAACTGAGCTCAATAAGTACACTCATTTGTTCATTCCCAAGGTTAACAAAAACAGGAGTAATAAATTCAAGCCAATGTGGCTTAATAAGAAGGTCAAGGAACAAATGGATAAAAAGAGGAGAGCTTTCAAAGCATTTAAGTCTGACGGGAAGGCGGAGTCTTTCCAGTTCTACAGGGTATGTAACAAAAAATGCAAAAAAGAAATCAGAGCAGCCAAAATAGAAAACGAAAAACAAATAGCAAAGGAGAGCAAAACAAACCCCAAAAAGTTCTTTAAGTATATAAACGGTAAAAGGCTAAAAAAGGAGAATACTGGACCACTAAAGGGCGAGCTAGATGTCTTGATTAATGACGATAGGGAAAAAGCAGATTTATTGAATAAACTATTTTCATCAGTATTCACGAGAGAGGACCGGTTGATGGGAGAAGTGCACAACATACACGTTAATAGCGACCCTTTGCTAAGTACTTTGTTAAATGAGAAAGTGGTCCGAGAAAGATTAAGTAAAATTAAGATAAATAAATCTCCTGGGCCGGATGGATTACACCCCGGGGTTCTTATGTAACTTAACTCAGAGCCCCTATATTTGATTTTCAGTGAGTCAATTACATCAAGAATGATACCAAAAGACTGGCGTACAGCAGAGGTAGTCCCAATATTTAAAAAGGGAATTAAAACTCATCCCGGCAACTTAAGATCGGTATGTTTGACATCAATAGTGGGGATAATACTGGAAGAAATATTAAGGGATAGTATACTAGAGTACTTAGATACCTCCAAGGTTATTAATAGGCACCAACATGGTTTTATGAAGGACAGGTCATGCCAAACAAACTTAATAAGCTTCTACGAGAAAGTGAGTGACAATATTGATCAGGGTAAAGCAGTGGATGTGGTCTTTTTGGACTTTGCTAAGGCCTTTGACACAGTGCCACATAAGAGACTAATTTTCAAATTGAGAGAGCTTGGGGTGAAAAACACTATTTGTACTTGGGTAAGTAATTGGCTGTATAACAGAAAACAGCGAGTGGTGATAAATGGGATGTTTTCTGAATGGGCCTCAGTGCTTAGTGGAATACCGCAGGGTTCAGTACTCGGGCCTTTGCTGTTTAACATATTCATTAATGACCTGGGAGTGGGCCTAGAAAGCACAGTGTCAATTTTCGCAGACGACACTAAACTGTGTCGAGTAATTAATTCTGACAAGGATGTTGAGTCTCTACGGAATGATTTATCCAGACTGGAGGTCTGGGCAGACAAATGGGGAATAAGTTCCAACATAGAAAAATTTTAAATTATGCACTTTGGGACTAAGATTAATCTGGCAGCCTATAAATTAAATGGGGAAAATATAGGGATAACCGTAGTTGAAAAGGATTTGGGTGTGCTCATCGATAATAGACTTAGTAACATTACGCAGTGTCAAAATGCAGCAACAGAAGCAAATAAGGTGTTAGCATGCATAAAACGGGGAATGGAGACAAGGGATGAGAGTGTAATCCTGCCACTGTATAAATCATTGGTGCGGCCGCACCTGGAATATTGTGTAAAGTTCTGGGCACCACACTATAAAAAAGATATCTTGGAACTCGAAAGGGTTCAGAGGCGAGCCACCAAACTGGTTAAGTGGTTAGAGGCACTGAATTATGAGGAAAGACTAACAAGGTTAGATTTATTTACACTGGAAATGAGGAGGCTGTGAGGGGACATTATTAACATTTATAAATACATTAAGGGACAATACAAGGACTTATCAGACAATCTGTTTATCAAAAAAACACTACACGGGACAGGAGGACACCCCCCGAGGTTAGAAGAAAAAAAAATTCATACACAACGGAGGAAAGGGTTCTTCACAGTATAGAAAAATGAAGATCTGGAATTCCCTACCAGAGGAGGTAGTGGTGGACTCACTAAATAAGTAAAAAAATGGATTAGATAAATTCCTAACTGATAGAACTATCCAAGGCTACAGCATCTAAGTGATTTATAATTTAAAATACAGGTTGAACTCGATGGACATCTTGGGGTAAATTTACTAAAATGGGAGTTCTATTTAGATGGAATGTTGCCCATAGCAACCAATCAGATTCTGGTTCTCATTTATCTAGCACCTTCCAGAAGATAATACCTGGAATCTGATTGTTTGCTATGGACAACAGCCCATCTTAAATAGAACTCCCATCTTAGTAAATTTAGTGAATTTACCCCCTTGTCTTTTTTCAACCTCACCAACTATGTAACTATGTAACTGGATTTGCTGGACAAATAGTCAGGATCTCACCTGCACATGCATCAGCATATAACCCTGTCACCGAAAGCATGGATATCCCTGCTATGGTGGCTACAAGTCTCCCATCTGGTGGAGGGTCGGAGTTTCAATACCCAGTCTTGGACTCTGTTGACTCCGAGGCTGGGGGGCTGTGACCCAAGGGGCGCAGTTCCAGGGGACATGGTAATTTCACGAATCTGCTCTTCCAATCAACATCCTGGAATGCAGAGCAATTTACAATGCTCTCATACAGGCCTCTTACCTCCTTCGGAATCAGGTCATCCAGGTGCAGTCGGAAAACCCCACGGCAGTAGCGCACATCAACTGACAGGGAGGAACAAGAAGCAGGGCCGCAATGCATGAGGTGTCAAGAATACTCCTCTGGGCGGAAGCCAACACAAGAGCCATCTCAGCCATTTACATTTCTAAGGTGGGGCCTCCACCCTCAGGTGTTTCAACAACTTATTCACCGGTGGGGTTGTCCACAGACCTGATGGCTTCTCGTCTCAACAAGAAGCTCCGTCGTTACTGCTCCAGAACGTGGGACCCGCAGGCGGTTGCGGTAGACGCTCTGACGATGCCATGGTCTTACCAGTTCGTTTACCTGTTTCCTCCAATTCCTCTCATTCCAATAGTTCTGAAATGACTCATTGCCCCGGATTGGCCTCGATGGGCCTGGTATGCGGACCTCCTGACCTTGTCGCTAGAGGAACCCTGGCCTCTGCCGCTTCTCAAGGACCTTCTTCAACAAGGACCATTCGTCTATCCAGACTTACAGCAGCTACGTTTGACGGCCTGGAGGTTGAGAGGGAGATTTTAACCAGAAAGGGTCTTCCATCCAGGGTTGTTTCAACTATGATACAGGCCCGTAAGGTTGTTACATCCAAACATTACCACTGTATTTGGAAGAAATATGTTTCTTGGTGCGAGGGTAGAAAATGTTCCCCTGTGGAATTTCATCTGGGCTGTCTTCTACCCTGCAAGCAGGCGTGGATAAGGGCCTACGTTTAGGCTCCATCAAAGTTCAGGTTTCGGCTCTCTCTATCTTCTTCCAGAGAAACAACTGCCAGTACTTCCTGAAGTAAAAGACCTTTCTAAAGGGGGTTATGCACATTCAACCACCTTTTGTTCCTCCCACGGCTCCGTGGGACCTTAATGTGGTCTTGACCTTTCTACAGTCGGATTGGTTTGAACCCTTACATAGTGTAGACTTAAAATACCTAACGTGGAAGACTGTTATGTTACTGGCCTTGTCTTCTGCTCGACGTGTGTCGGAATTGGGGGCCTTGTCCTGTAAGAGGCTAGAGCAGAGCTCAGAACTCGCCCACAGTTTTTGCCAAAAGTGGTGTCGGCCTTTTACGTAAATCAACCAATTGTGGTTCCAGTATTATCTGACACTTCTTCAAAGCCCTGGATGTAGTGAGGGCTTTGAGGATTTACATCCAAAGGACTGCTCGCCACAGGAAGTCTGACTCGCTTTTCGTCCTTTATGATGCTACAAAAATTGGTCGCACTGCCTCCAAGCAGTTCATTGCTCATTGGCTCAAAAATACAACAAGCGTATACTTCAGCAGCTCTGCCGCTGCCGAGTTCTATTCAGGCCCACTCCACAAGGTCATGGGTTCTTTGCTGGGCGGCTGCCCGGGGTGTCTCGGCCTTACAGTTGTGCCGGGCAGCTGCTTGGTCTGGTTCGAACACGTTCGTTAAGTTCTACAGGTTCGACACCTTGGCTAAGGATGACCTTCAGTTTGGTCAGGCGATTTTGCAGAGGTCTCAGCACTCTCCCACCCATTCTGGGAGCTTTGGGACGTCCCCATGGTAATCTTCAATTCCCAGTATCCACTAGGATGTTAGAGAAAATAGGAATTTGATACCTACCAGTAATTCCTTTTCTCGTATCGTATTCCGTAGTGGATACTGGACGCCCGCCTCAGTGCTTTGTTTCCTGCTTACCTAGTTGTAAGAGTTTTTGGTTGGGTTTGCTGTTGCTTTCCCTGTTCCATGTTTGCTTAGCGTTGCTAACCTTCTTATAGAAGGCGTTGCTTTCCTTTGTTGTAGTTAGCTGTGCTTGCTTTGTTGTTATTGTGTGTTGGTTCATTACCTCACCGCTTTATGTGTTATATCCTTCTCTCAAATTATGTCCCTCTCTTCAGGCACAGTTTCCTAGACTGAGTCTGCTAGGAGGAGCCAGCACACACTATTAATTTCTTAAAGTGTCAGGCTCCAATGGACCTGATCTATACCCCATGGTAATCTTCAATTCCCAGTATCCCCTACGGACTACGAGAAATGGAATTACCGGTAGGTATCACATTTCTATTTTCTCCTTCCCCTTATACATGTTAGAACACATGATTCTTGGGTGCACCACAAACTAATAACTACTTAAACTATAAAGTAATCTATCCTGCAATACCGGTCACACTTAAACGATTCTACATTGTGATCCAAGAGGATCAGGTCTGTGTGGAATTTCCCCCCTTCCTGCTAGGAATCGTGCATATATTAGATGGTTTTCTCAGCAAATTTGAGTAGTAGTTTGATTTTGTTTTTTGCACATCGGAGTGAGTATTTGGGATGACTTCTCTTTATATAGTGAATGCATTATTCACCATGAAAACAAAACTCAGATCATAGCTTTAAACAAAGTGGCCAACAACTGAAATACTGTAAGTTTTCTCTACTGTATTTTAAGCTATGGGGCCAAATGTAATAGAGTGAGAGTTTCAGAAAGTGAGAGATTTGGTAAGGTTTTTCAGTTTTTTTTAAAGTGGCAATCATTTACACTGCAAAACCAGATTAATCTTGCTGTGTAAATGATTGCCACTTAAAAAAAAAACTGCAAAACCTTACCAAATCTCTCACTTTTTGAAAATCTGACTCTATTACATTTGGCCCATGATCGGAGAGCCATAGGGACGTGCGGTGAGGTAAATGGATCAGGAGGCACGGACTAGTACCAGAGCCAGATTTACACACAATATACAGTATGAGTCCAAGGGTGGATGTGGGCATTACACACAGGCAGGGCCGTCTTAAGTTCTTAACAGCAGTGTACGCCCCTGGGCAAAGCAATGCACTGGGGCCCCTAATCATCCTCCAGCGGTAGGGATGGGGGGTGCTATCAGTGGCATCTTTGATGTCCCACGGGTGGTAGGGGGGTTCTATTTTCCACTCAGCATGTAGGACCTGGAGCAGTAATTTCTGCTAATTACTCCTTTACTACACCGATGGTGGGAGATGGGGCATGAGAGAGAACACTAAACTGTAGAAGGGGGCTTTGAGCTTTATGAATGGGCCTCGGTACATGACTTCCAGGGTGGTAGGGGGTGTTTAATACACAGGGGAGGGGTGGATAGGGGAGATTGCTTAATATTCATCATTTTACAGTGGGAGAGCAGATTGCTTGACTGCAGATAGCTCCAGTTTCTGGAAATAGATGTCTTAGCTTTCAATGGAAAAAAAAAACATTAGAGAATGCTACCTTTCAGGAGGTACTGGGGACTTGGGGATCAGAGTACAGGAACCAGAACAATCCACGGAAGAAAATATAAAACTGCATACCAGGTGTGTGGAGCTGGAGCAGGGACCAGCTGCTGGAAGGCTGATATCGCTGGTTCTGACCACATTAGAGACAAGCTGCCACTGTCCACCAAAAGGGGAGAGTCCCAGCTTTTGTAGTATATCCTCAGAAAAACTCTCAGTCAGACAGGTCCCCAGATATCTGGCTGGGAAGAGCAATTAACAGGCTGAGATGTGGGCCACTGCTTAGAATTCGGATATCTCAGGTTCCCCAGGGCCGATTTTCAAACATCTGGTACCCCTGGAAAGAGGGGACCCTCAGCTATCAGCCTATGGCTCTTAGACTCCTGGGGCCCTTGGGCAAGTGCCCACTGAGCCCATACAAACAGACAGCCCTGCACACAGGTAAAGCAGTATATATTGCTGGAAATTTGGTGAGATTTGATCAGAGATGTGCAGAAAAGGTATGCAGTGTCTCATCTGCCATAGACCTTTTACTCCTGAGTTTTGACTATAAAAATTATTAGACTAATGCAAAGAAGATATTTCTAAGATATTCTTTGTATTTTTCATATACTTTATATAGTCATAACTCTGGTTTATACGTTAGTATGACAGTATGCCTCACCTGGAGTGCTGCATAACTTGGTATAATCTATGTATAAAAATCTTTGTGTGTGTGTGTACGTGTGTTTGGTGTGGGCATAGATAAATTATGTGTAGAATAGATTGCACCCTACAGCTGAGACGGCGGGCCCACTCGGCCTGTTTCAGATGCAGTCACAAGTTTAATGGTGCCGCAAGTGATTATTGGTAGGCTGTGCATGCGTTGTGGCCGCAGTGCGCATGTGTAATACCCCTAACGCAGTGCCGGATTCTTGGGACTAGATGTGTGGGTGCTTACAAGGACCAGGTCGGGTATGGTCAGAGAAGAAGGCCTGCAGGTAAATTCCCCCCCCTCAGACACAATGACCGATAACAGTTTTTATTCGAAAACAGATTCTCGATGTATTAAAATAAATGAGCAGTAAACTCGCTGATTTTTGGTGCAGTTACCGATTCGGATCTGGATTATAACAATAAAAACAGTTTCTTGACGCATAACACATCCATGTGAAACAGACCCCACCAAATACCTGCAACCCCTCTCACAGTAAGAAAGTGTACACCACACCATTAGTAGTAGTAGTAGCGCCTAACCCCATGGGATGAAGCCTGTAAGAAAGGAGGACTTGCAAGCAATCAGTGGGGTCTTACAACTGCCAAATCACCAAAAGCAAATCAGCAAAAGCATTTAGGCAATAAGGACCTCTTGAGCCTGTTTAATCATAAATGGCCTTTTTGTGTCCAATGGCTCCAACAGACTTGTAACAGGCTATTGTGGTACTTGTAGTGCACTGGTAGATGTAACAACAGGCAGTCTTTGCACGTTAAACAGCTCTACTGAAGAAAGCTCAATGCATGCAGGCTATTGTTGTACTTGTAGTGCATAGGCAGGGGTCTACTACGGTATACCGGCACTCGGGACCCGGCGCCCAGCATACCGGCAGCGGGGCGAGCGCAAATGGGCCTCTTGCGGGCATGGTGGCGCGCATCCAAGGGTGTCGTGGATACCCCAAGAGGAAAAATAGTTGTCGGTATGCCGGCTGTCGGGATTCTGGCGCTGGTATGCTGAGCGCCAAGATCCCGACAGTCGGCATATCAAGTGCCACCCCACTGGCAGACATGACAACAAACAGTCCATGAAAAATAAACATCTCTAATTTATTTATTAACAGATTCTTATATAGCGCTGCATTTTCTATTGTCCTTTACAATTTGAAACAACAATGATAAAACAAAACTGGGTAATAGCAAACAGTCATAGAGGTAGGAAAGCTCTGCTCACAAGCTTACAATGAAGAAGATTTGATGCATGCAGGCTATTGTGATACTTGTAGTGCACTGGCAGACGTAACAACAAGCAGTCTATGCCAGTTTAATAGCTCCGTGTCCCCTCTCCTAAGAGTACTGAGCTTACAAAATCAGCTTGCCTATATTGTGAGCATCAGGACTCGGCGGGGTGCCGACATCGGCAAGTGCATACACACTTTCTGATGCCGACAGCGACAAGCTAGAGGGTGGGAGCAGAAGCGTCACTTACATGTGTGACACCCGGTGCGGCTCCTCTTGAAAAGGGGGCATGGCTTCACAGGGCGTCATCAGAAGTGGCATGGCTTTATGGGGTGGGGGCGTGGTTTCAATACACAGGCGTGGCTGCGCTTCCCGACCCCCGTTTCCGTCACTAAGGGGGTGCGGGAGTTGCAGGCTGACCCCGGAGACTGCAGTGCCAGCTTCTTCACGGTGACAGAAGCCGGGCACTGCACGTAATGTTACAGTGCAGCACTCGGCTCCTGTCACTGAGCAGGAGCCGACAGTTTGGTGACACCCCTTGGGGGGCGACACCAGAGTGCAGTTGGCAGCATGGCATCCTTCTCTACAACCTCAGCAGAAAAGATCTGAGGAGACAAGCAGCGACCCCCAGTTGCGCTCATTGGCATCATTATCGTCCATATACACTACACTTTTTAAACAATGGGGTATATTTACTAAAATTCGTATTTTTCCGAATGAGGTTAAAGTTCAAACACGAATGACATCGAAAGTGTAAATTTGCAACTTTTTGATTTTATTACGACTAATTTACTAAGCTGTCGTATTCTGCATTTTCGTATTTACCGATGTCGATGTCATTCGTATTTTTTGGCAGTGTTTTACGGGAGTGAATTGTAAAACACTGCCGACTTTAACACAATGAATCTCGGACGGATCTGTGAGATCCGTGCTGGGCTTCATTGTGCACCTTTCGTAAAAAATAAAACATTGTTAAAAATAAAAAATAAAAATGCGATGGGGTCCCCCCTCCTAAGCAAAACCAGCCTCGGGCTCTTTGAGCCGGTCCTGGTTGAAAAAATATGGGGGAAAAAGTGACAGGGGTTCCCCCATATTTAATCAACCAGCACCGGGCTCTGCGCCTGGTCCTGGTTCCAAAAATACGAGGGACAAAAAGCGTAGGGGTCCCCCGTATTTCTGAAACCAGCACCGGGCTCCACTAGCCAGATACATAATGCCACAGCCGGGGGACACTTTTATATTGGTCCCTGTGGCCCTGGCATTACATACCCAACTAGTCACCCCTGGCCGGAGTACCCTGGAGGAGTGGGGACCCCTTCAATCAAGGGGTCCCCCCCCTCCAGCCACCCAAGGGCCAGGGGTGAAGCCCGAGGCTGTCCCCCCCCATCTTCTGTTCTATTTGTAATCCACGTACTTTGCAAAATAAAAAAACGGACACCCGACCACGCACTGAAAGGGGCCCCATGTTTTCACATGGGACCCCTTTCCCCGACTGCCAGGAACCCCCCCTGTGGTCAGCGGTTGACCGAAAGTAACCTCACCGCTGACCACAAAGTTCCCACCATTGGTTACAATGGAGCGCATAGGCGCTACATTGTATCACTGCCGTGTGCTGCCTGACAGACACTACAGGAGCACACAGCCAATCAGGAGGGTGCCACGATATGGCGCTCCCTGATTGGCTGAAGGAACCCTCTTAGACAGAAGCCAGGGGGGGTTCCTGGCAGTCGGGGAAAGGGGTCCCATGTGAAAACATGGGGCCCCTTTCAGTGCGTGGTCGGGTGTCCGGTTTTTTATTTTGCAAAGTACGTGGATTACAAATAGAACAGAAGAGGACCGATCTACACTGGATTATGTGAGTAAAATTTTTCCAACAGGTACCCCATGGATTCTACATGGAGAAGAGGACCGACCCTCGTGTGAACATAGGTAAGTATGTATGTTTGGAGGTGTGGATGTATGTAATAAACTTTTACTTTCAAGGTGTGTGTCTCCTGTTTTTATTGGGGTATTTTTTTAGTAGTAGTACTACAGGTACCAGCGGGCCCGGTTTTCCTCCGCATGCTGGTACTTGTGGTTCTCCAAGTACCAGCTTGCGGGGGAGGCTTGCTGGGACTTGTAGTACTGCTACTAAAAACAATATTCACATTTTGACAAAAAGGCCATCAGCCCCCCATCCGCCGCCCTTGGATGGGGGGGACAGCCTCGGGCTTCACCCCTGGCCCTTGGGTGGCTGGAGGGGGGGGACCCCTTGATTGAAGGGGTCCCCACTCCTCCAGGGTACTCCGGCCAGGGGTGACTAGTTGGGTATGTAATGCCAGGGCCGCAGGGACCAATATAAAAGTGTCCCCCGGCTGTGGCATTATGTATCTGGCTTGTGGAGCCCGGTGCTGGTTTCAGAAATACGGAGGACCCCTACGCTTTTTGTCCCCCGTATTTTTGGAACCAGGACCAGGCGCAGAGCCCGGTGCTGGTTGATTAAATATGGGGGAACCCCTGTCACTTTTTTCCCCATATTTTTTCAACCAGGACCGGCTCAAAGAGCCCGAGGCTGGTTTTGCTTAGGAGGGGGGACCCTACGCATTTTTTTTTAAAAAATGTAACACTTTCCCACCCCTTCCCACTGATAAACATGCACGGATCTCATGGATCCGTGCATGCCTATCAGAACACGGTTAAAAAAAAGCAGGTCTGTTTTATTTTAGCACTTTTTTACGATTTTGTATTTTTTCATGGCAGTGTTTGGCTATTGCCGGCAGTGTTTGTGAATTACACTTTTTAGTAAATTACCGAGTTCTACCAAATCACAGGCGTATTTGACCGATGGTGTATTCATTCGTAATTTTTGTTCTTGGAGTTCCAAAAAAATACGAATGCCCTCATCACTGCCGTGATTTGAGTTTAGTAAATTCCCGAGATGACACTTTGAAGAAAAAACACCATCTCGGTCAAAATCGGGACCTTAGTAAATATACCCCAATGTGTCGTTCTGATTGGTTGGAAACGCCCACGTCGTTTACAATATCGTGCCGTGTGTAGGGGTCTTTACCCCAGCCTCGACCAGAGATCAAGCAGCGCCTAAGGGATCAGAAAAGTCAACAGCTTCTCTTGAATGAGCCAACAGCAGCGGACAGGGCATGCAAGTGGAAGGGCATGGCAGGGCATACAGTGGAGTCAGTGTTCCTCACATCTGCGTCTCGGTTCTGATTGAGTACACAGTTGCTAAGCATGTTGCGTTTGCTTAGGTGGGCATTTCTGTTCACTTGTGGGCGGCTGCTACACTTGCATTGCCTCACAGTTATGTCACTAAAAAGGATCGCTGCTGCTGCGAACGCATCTGAATCAGGCCAACTGTCTCCAGCTCTCAGTCTCAATCTCTGCTGTCATTTCTGCATGGGTCACTCAGGGCACCATCAGTGGGTACTCTGTAGCATCTGTCATCCCAGATCAGTGGTTCCCAGCCTCAGTCCTCAAGTACTCCCAACAGTTTGTGTTTTCCAGGTCACCTAGCAGTTGAACAGGTGTATTCATTACTCACTGATCCATTTTAAAAGACCCACAGGTGGAGCTAATTATTTCACTTGCAATCCTGTGAGGAGACCTGGAAAACATGAACTGTTGGGGGTACTCAAGGACCGTGGTTGGGAACCACTGTCTTAGACCACTTCAGCATTAACACTTTGCTCAGTCTTTTTCCTTACAGTAGACCTGCAGCACCTCACCCAGCTCTGAACTCTGCTCCTTGGCATCTTCCAGTCTAAATTGTGCATGGCCAACTATTAATTCATGGTGCGGTTGCTGGCTTTTCTCCTTTTTGATGTGTTGCAGCTCCACCTGGTGGTAGCCTCCTAAATGACATCACCCATTGGCTCCTATGCAGTCTGGGGTACCACATTTTTGATGCCACACTTATTTTAATGTGAACTGTGAACATGAACAGTGAACCTCAAATGACATTCAAATCCAAACTTCAAATTTTGAAGCATAAATTTGAATTAGGATTTATGGTGAAAATGTCTGTAGCCAATGAACCTCTGAAATGTAATCAGAGTTTGAAGTGGTTAAATAAAGTCAGTTACCCCTGTGCCTCGCTGGTGCCCTGTGGTGCCGAGAGAGGGGGGGAGGGTACAAATTACCTGGGCCCAGATCTGATGGAGGGGCCCAGTGAGGGCCCAGTGGGGGCCGCTGGCCCTTCCCCCTTACCTGGGAGCAGCAGCTGCAGCTCTTCTCCTCAGCTCAGCACTCGCTGCTGTGTACTGGGCTGCAGTGTGGCAATGGAGGTGCTTAAAATACAAATTTTTCCCAGTATTTTTTAAAAGGGTACATGACCACGCCTCCTGTGATTAGGCCACGTCCCCTTAAAAGTACCTGGGCCCAGCCAGGCTCTCGACTGCCCTGCTGGTGCCTGACTGTCATAGTGTACCACTGTAAACCAGAAACCAAATACAAACATGGGATGTTATTCAGAGTTGTTAGCAAATCAATAAAGTTAGCAATTGAGCAAAACCACGCTGTAATGCAGGTGGGGCAGATGCAACATGTGCAGAGAGAGTTAGATTTGGGTGGGTTATATTATTTCTATGAATGGTAAATACTGGCTGCTTAATTTCTCCACTGCAATTTAGATTTCATTTTGAACACACCCCACCCAAATCTAACTCTCTCTGCACATGTTACATCTGCCCCACCTGCAGTGCAACATGGTTTTGCCCAATTGCTAACTTTTTTATTTGCTAACAACTCTGAATAACACGCATAATCTGTATACAGAGTAAAATAGACATGCTTATAAAGTAAGTTTCTTCTACATTTCTGGTAAATTACTGTAAAAGTATGTATGCTTGTGCATTTGACATGATGTTAAGTTTGAGTCAGAGACACAAGTGAAACAGAAAGTGATTGAAGAAAAAACAGATTATTAAGTTACTGTATATTAAGATAGTAAGCAAATCAAGTCTCTTTTTGCTCTGCCTCGTAAATTCCAGGATGTCATCAAAACAAAATGGTGAAACTAATCTACTTCCTGCTTCTCCCTTCCCTTAGTGTCACCAAAGGGCTGGTGTGCTGCCCAGGATGGAAACAGGAAGGGCGAGAGTGTACAGCTGGTAAGTTATGGCGTTCATCCTTGAGAGATGACACGACAACTGCAGATGACACTGTAAGATGTCACTGATAATGAATGTTCTAGGACGCCCAATTTGGACATAGTCTCACTGTTCTTTCAGCACAATGTAGAAACATGAAAATGTTTTAGATGATTGTTGTTGAATATGATCTGTGTGATTATGTGTAGTCTTTCTTTATTCTTCAAAGACCACAGGATGTTAGACTGTAGTGGGAATCAGGGAGATCAGCACAATTTCTGAGAATCACCCTGACAGTCATGGAGTGCCGTCAAGTATGGCATAAACCTCCTAATGATAATGTGTGGACCTCCATTCTAAAAGTAAAACATTCTATACCCTTAATACCATGAAATAATGACACAGAGACTTGAATTTGGCAGAAAATTGTTAGCTATTTATTGTACCCTAACCATTAGAAAAAACCTGTAAAGTAAAAATTAAGTTAACATGACTATTCAGCCGACATATGGTGGCAGAAAAAAAGAACGGCTATAACCCACTGAAGATAACCTCAGAACATTAAAAACCCAAACAATCCTAATCTACCACAAACCATACATAGGTAATAGGTGCCCGACTCAGACCTCCACGCTGACTGCCCACCCTGATGGGTGATGACGCTGCCCCCTGATGGGTGATCTAGCGGCCTTAAAAGTCAATGGAGGTGAGTGCACCTAAACCACACCAATACTGTAAAAACTGTGACTAACAAGTCAAACTATAACCTGCCGTTCTTTTCCGCCAACAAATAGCCAACGATAAACCATAACTAACAACCCAAAGCCAAGACACTCCGCGCCAAAACATCTACCTAATGGGGTGGGAGGGCGGGAAGGCAAACTAGCAGAGAGAGACCCCTAGATGACCTATACCACCCTATATATGCTGATCCCTCCCCTATCTACCATTGGCTGTACTTTTCATAACCCCTTATGTCCACACCCATCACAGGAGGTTTAACTCTCTCCATTCCTATGCCTGTCATTTCGTTCTCCTAACGTAGCAATATTCATTATGATATAAGCAAGGATCTGTTATATCAAGAGCAACTGTAAGACCAAAATCCTTCCTTCCCTCAGGTGCTAGTGAATTTTTCGGGTTTTGTGTTTTGATTTTGGATTCGGTTCTGCGGCCGTGTTTTGGATTCGGACGCGTTTTGGCAAAACCTCCCTTAAATTTTTTTTGGCAGATTTGGGTGTATTTTGGATTCGGGTGTTTTTTTTTCAAAAACCCCTCAAAAACAGCTTAAATTATAGTATTTGGGGGTAATTTTGATCCTATAGTATTATTAACCTCAATAACCATAATTTCCATTCATTTACAGTCTATTCTGAATACCTCACAATATTATTTTTAGTCCTTAAATGTGCACCAAGGTCGCTGGATGATTAAGCTAAGCGACCCAAGAGGGCAAACACCTGGCCCATCTAGGAGTGGCACTGCAGTGTCAGACAGGATGGCACTTAAAAAAATAGTCCCCAAACAGCACATGATGCAAAGAAAAGAAAAAAAGAGGTGCACTGTGGTCGATGGATGGCTAAGCTAAGCGACGCAAATACCTCAATATAACAGGAATTATTCGTTGTAATCAATGGTATTATTGGTCCAAATCACTGGAAGAAAATGACAAAATCACAGGAATTATTCGTTCTAATCAATGGTATTATTGGTCCAAATCACTGGAAGAAAATGACAAAATCACAGGAATTATTCGTTCTAATCAATGGTATTATTGGTCCAAATCACTGGAAGAAAATTACAAAATCACAGGAATTATTCGTTCTAAATTCTAATCAATGGTATTATTGGTCCAAATCACTGGAAGAAAATTACAAAATCACTGGAATCATTTGGCAAGATCACTGTAATTAATAATTAATTATAAATCACTGATATTAATTGGTAGAATCTCGCTATCGCCTGCCTAGTGAAGTGGAATCTAGATGGGATTTTGTACCGGGGACACAATAACTTCATCAATTGTCTAAATCCCAATGCACTAATGGCGGAAAACGGGCGCACATCTAACTGCGCACTGATTATACTGAGAACTGATTATACTGATAAATCACTGATTATACTGAGTACTGATTTTACTGAGCACTGATGATACTACGGAGAACTGACACTGAGCAGCGAGAACAGCACTGGACTATTGTACTGTAGTATACTGGTCACCACAATGCAGCACTGACACTGAGCACTGTACTACTGTACTGTACAACTATATACTGTTGGTCACCAAAATGCTGCACTGTACTACTATATATACTGCTCACAACAATGCAGCACAGATATGGTTACTTGAAGTGACACGGAGCTGCAAGATACAGCAATGGACTACTGTACTGTACTACTATACTGGTGGTCACCAAAATGCTACACACTACTACTATATATACTGCTCACAACAATGCAGCACAGATATGGATACTTGAAGTGACACGGAGCTGCAAGATACAGTAATGGACTACTGTACTGTACTACTATACTGGTGGTCGCCAAAATGCTGCACTGTACTACTATATATACTGCCCACAACAATGCAGCACAGATATGGATACTTGAAGTGACACGGAGCTGCAAGATACAGCAATGGCCTACTGTACTGTACAACTATATACTGTTGGTCACCAAAATGCTGCACTGTACTACTATATATACTGCTCACAACAATGCAGCACAGATATGTATGGATACTTGCAGTGACACGGAGCTGCAAGATACAGCAATGGACTACTGTACTGTACAACTATATACTGTTGGTCACCAAAATGCTGCACTGTACTACTATATATACTGCTCACAACAATGCAGCACAGATATGGATGGATACTTGCAGTGACACAGAACTGCAAGATACAGCAATGGACTACTGTACTGTACTACTATACTGGTGGTCACCAAAATGCTGCACTGTACTACTATATATATATATATATATATATATACTGGTCACACAACAATGCAGCAGATATTGAGCACTGATGATTAGGATACTGTCTAGAACTGAGTCTGACACGGAGCTGCAAGATACAGCAATGGCCTACTGTACTGTACTATAATTATATACTGGTAGTCCCCACAATGCAGCACACTGATCAGATATTTGCAGCACACTGAGCACAGATATGGAGCTTTTCAGGCAGAGAACGTAGATATTTGCAGCACACTGAGCACAGATATGGGGCGTTTTCAGGCAGAGAACGTAGATATTTGCAGCACACTGAGCACAGATATTTGCAGCACACTGAGCACAGATATGGAGCTTTTCAGGGAGAGATCGTAGCCACGTCCTCTCCGTTCAATCTCCAATACATGAGTGAAAATGGCGGCGATGCGCGGCTCTTTATATGGAATACGAATCTCGCGAGAATTCGACAGCGGTATGATGACGTTCGGCCTCGTTCAGGATAACCGAGCAAGGCGGGAAGATCCGAGGCTGCCTCGGACCCGTGTAAAATAGGTGAAATTCGGGAAGGGGGGGGGGGGGGTTTCGGATCTCAACTAACCGAACCTGCTCATCTCTAATATATATATATATATATATATATAATACGCAGTGGCAACTGAGTAACTTGGACAGTCAGTAGCAGCTCAGAACACAGGGGGTATGTAGTGAGGAGACTGCATGCAGGAGGCTTGAAAGCATACTGGAACAAGCACAGGTATAGCTGCGGGATGCAGACAGCACACTGGTGTTGATAGAAGCACTGATTGCAACAGGAGCGGGTGGTAACTCTAGCTGTAGAATGGCAAGCACTGATGAAGGCTGAATCTACAGGAATAGGAGCACTCAGGTATATATTGAAGATAAATGTTACAGAGGCTGGAGGTCAGGAACTGGGAACCACTTCTGCCACAGGGAGCCAGAAGTCCTAGGAGACTTGTTGTACTTGCATAGTAAAGGTGGCAAAGAGTAGTTTAAATAGGAAGGCCTAGCAGTGGATTGGATGTGTAAGCCATGTGCAGTGTAGGAACACTGTGGATGGCTGGAAGGCAAGATGGCAGCACCCTTGCTGTACCAGACCGCAGCTACAAGAGAATCCAGACATGACTGGCCAGTGAATCCGCAGCGCCAGCTAGGGCAAGAGACAGGGGCATAGTTATACCTATGGTTTAAGTACCCGCTTTGTGACAGTTATGTATAACCTCCAATTGATAGCAATTCATTTGTTTGTGGACTACAGGCCTCACTCTGGGATGGGTTGCTGTTTGCTAATGTCTCAGATGGTATCAGAAGTTTCCCCTAGGACAGGACATATTAGGGGTCCTTTGCAGCTGTGCACTTTCCTCACTAGTGGTTACAAACACATCTCCTGCTTCCTGTGGTTGCAGAGCCAAGCTAAATACTGGTAGGAACTATCCCAAATAAACATAGCTCATACAGATTCATTTGACACATGGCATTTACTACAGTATATCAGCCCTAATGATCCTGCTGTATTCATAACATATATTTCTCTAGAAAGAAAGGATTTCAGTCGTGCTTTAGGTTTGTGGTATAAATCCCAACTGTATGCACTTACCATTGAAAAAGCACTTGTGTGCCTCCTAAATTGTGACTTTCAAGAGATCAGGGAAGATGACTGTTTAGGATCTACAGTGCGAGTTTTGTAACAGAAGTTCATTCTTACTTGACGACTTTTCGGCGGTCGGCACAGCAGTGGGGCGGGTAGTGAGGTGACGCGCAGAGGGGGGCGGGCCAGAGGTGGAACGGGGGCGGACCAGAGGCGGAACGGGGCGTGGCTGCTGGATCGCGTCATGTAAGCCACGCCCCCCGCTGTGTAATGCCGCTATTACCGGCATTATACAGCAGGGGGCATGGCTATGATGATGCGATTCAACAAGAATTGCGTCATCGCCTGGCCGGACCACCCACTTTACTCGCTAAGTGGGCGGCCGGGCAGGGGGTGACCCCTGAAATCGGGAGACTTGCCTGCTCTTCCGGGGGGCCGGGGGGGTCACCCGATTTTCGGGAGCCTCCCGGCCATTCCGGGAGGGTAGGCAAGTATGAGTTAATTTGACCTCCACACCCTGCCTAGGAGGAGAGGTGGTTATTTGGGCCAAGACAAAATATCGGATTATAATAAGACCAGGCTGCCAGGGCTATTTTGGCGTAGCTATATCCGGCTGATAACTAGATACTCATAGAATATACTGAGTGTTAATGTAAGATAAAAGTGACGTCTCGCTTCACTGGATGTCAGACCAGTACAATACCACCCACAATTAATTAATATGCCTACTTGTAAAGAATCTACTTGTTCTGTCATTATGGCATGTAATGCTGGCAAGGCCTGGTAGATGAATACAAGTTAACTGATATTTTATCCTTCCCCCGTCCCTTAATATGTGGTTAGTAATAGTGGTATACTGTTGCTTCCTCCTTGGTTTTTCTGAATGGGAAGGTATTGGGCTAGTGATGGTGCAAAAAAGTTGGGAACGAGTATTGTTTAAAGTCAGTGTTTTTTTTTTTTTTTATAAAACTCAGGTCTATATAATTTCTGTGCAAAGAATGTAATGCACTCATGTTCTAATTATATCCTGCCCCTTAGTTTTAATAGAAGTGATTTTTAGTTCATTGTACATACTGTAGATGTCAAAAAAGGAAGAAGTGAGTGGGTGTAGAGGTCACATAACTGCTGTAGAGAAAAAGTGAGACGGAGAAACATCAAGGACTTAAAAGCAGCTTTCTACAACTATCCTTGCAACTTTGTGATGCAGTCCTTTCATTGGAACGGCACAGAAACTTTTGTACTCGATCTGGAACACTGTAACAGACTGCAACAGGATGTACTGTCGATAAATCAGTCTTACAACAAAAAGACTGAGCTCAATCATGTAACACAAAAGAGTATTTATCTGAGAAATCTACCCTGATGCAAGCCTTAAGGGGGGTACTCACGGAGTGATAATCTAAGCAATCTGACTAGATTGCTTAGATTTTAAGCATGATCGCTCCGTATGTACCCCCCACAGCGATAGAGATGCGCAGCCCCGCGCATCGCTATCGCTGGTGCTAGATTGGCCTGCATGCAGGCTCAATCTAGCAGGTCGCTCATTTCACCCACTGGGTGCTTTATTGTTACACTGCAATTTAGATTTTAGTTTGAACACACCCCACCCAAATCTAACTCTCTCTGCACATGTTATATTTGCCCCCCCCCCCCCCCCTGCAGTGCACATGGTTTTGCCCAACTGATGACAAATTTGCTGCTGCAATCAACTCTGAATTATGCCTGTAGTGTGCTTATTGCTTTTGAGTGTGAATACAGGAAGTGTTGACAATACTTTCAGCACTTTTTGTTAGTGTTTGATATTGCTTCTGTTGACCTAACCCCCTCCCCCAAATTTATACGTAACACTTTCCGTCATCTTCTATTCCTACTTATTCACCAGCTGTCCCTTTTTCTAATCAGTGTCTTAAGGTCACTGTTAAAAGTAAGGGGTTTATATAATAGAAAAGTAAATATATTAATGACCATGTAATAATTCTTTATAGCCGAGGTTATCAACTCAAGTCCTCAAGTACCACCAAAAAGCAGGGTTGGACTGGCCCACAAGGGTACAGGGGAAACCCTGGGTGGGCCCTACTATTTGGGGGCCCACCTCCTCCTCTAGGGATCAGGTTCCACACTGTGCATTTGAATGATACATTATACATTTGTTACCATATACTTCACTGGACTATGAGGTATTTTCTACAGTCCATTGCTGTTATTAATCTGGTACATTATCATGTGTGCACTAGCAGTATTTATTAGTGATGAGCGGGTTCGGTTTCCGAGAAACCGAACCCACCCGAGCTTTACCTTTTTTTACACGGGTCCGAGCAGACTCGGATCCTCCCGCCTTGCTCGGCTAACCCGAGCGCGCCCGAACGTCATCATCCCGCTGTCGGATTCTCGCGAGATTCGGATTCTATATAAGCAGCCGCGCGTCGCCGCCATTTTCACACGTGCATTGAGATTGATAGGGAGAGGACGTGGCTGGCGTCCTCTCCGTTTATAATTGTAGAAGAGACAGTTGATTGCTTGTTTTATTACTAATTGTGGGGAGGATTGGGGAGCAGCTGTTAGGACTCGGAGTAGAGTGCAGAGTTTTGCTGATAGTGACCACCAGTTTTTTTTTTATCCGTTCTCTGCCTGAAAAAAACGCTCCGTACCATATCTGTGCTCAGTGTGCTGCATGATATATCTGTGCTGAGTGCTTACACTGCTTAATTGTGGGGACTGGGGAGCAGCTATAGCAGGAGTACAGTGCACAGTTTTGCTGACAGTGACCACCAGTATACGTTTGTCTGCCTGAAAAACACTCCTATGGTGGCTTTTTTTTATACTAGTTTAGCAGTCTGCTGACAGTGTCCACCAGGTCCATTATACTGTATATAGCAGTACGGTAGGCCACTGCTGTACCTACCTCTGTGTCGTCACTCGTCGTCCATAAGTATACTATCCATCCATCTACATTGTATACCTGTGGTGGCTTTTTTTTTATACTAGTAGTACTAGTTGAGCAGTCTGCTGACAGTGTCCACCAGGTCCATTATACTGTATATAGTAGTACGGTAGGCCACTGCTGTACCTACCTCTGTGTCGTCAGTCACTGGTCATCCATTAATAATAATAAGTATACTATCCATCCATCTACATTGTGTATACCTGTGGTGGCTTTTTTTCTTTATACTAGTAGTACTAGTTTAGCAGTCTGCTGACAGTGTCCACCAGGTCCATTATACTGTATATAGCAGTACGGTAGGCCACTGCTGTACCAACCTCTGTGTCGTCAGTCACTCGTCCATAAGTATACTATCCATCCATCTACATTGTATACCTGTGGTGGCTTTTTTTCTTTATACTAGTTTAGCAGTTTTCTGACAGTGTCCACCAGGTCCATTTATTATACTGTATATAGCAGTACGGTAGGCCACTGCTGTACCTACCTCTGTGTCGTCACTCGTCATCCATAAGTATACTATCCATCCATCTACATTGTATACCTGTGGTGGCTTTTTTTCTTTATACTAGTAGTACTAGTTTAGCAGTCTGCTGACAGTGTCCACCAGGTCCATTATACTGTATATAGCAGTACGGTAGGCCACTGCTGTACCAACCTCTGTGTCGTCAGTCACTCGTCCATAAGTATACTATCCATCCATCTACATTGTATACCTGTGGTGGCTTTTTTTCTTTATACTAGTTTAGCAGTTTGCTGACAGTGTCCACCAGGTCCATTTATTATACTGTATACCTGTGGTGCCTTTTAGTAGTGCGCATTAAAATATGGAGAACAAAAATGTGGAGGTTAAAAAAATAAGGAAAGATCAAGATCCACTTCCACCTCGTGCTGAAGCTGCTGCCACTAGTCATGGCCGAGACGATGAAATGCCATCAACGTCGTCTGCCAAGGCCGATGCCCAATGTCATAGTACAGAGCATGTAAAATCCAAAACACAAAAGATCAGTAAAATGACCCAAAAATCAAAATTAAAAGCGTCTGAGGAGAAGCGTAAACTTGCCAATATGCCATTTACGACACGGAGTGGCAAGGAACGGCTGAGGCCCTGGCCTATGTTCATGGCTAGTGGTTCAGCTTCACATGAGGATGGAAGCACTCATCCTCTCGCTAGAAAAAAGAAAAGACTTAAGCTGGCAAAAGCACAGCAAAGAACTGTGCGTTCTTCGAAATCACAAATCCCCAAGGAGAGTCCAATTGTGTCGGTTGCGATGCCTGACCTTCCTCTTTTTTCTTTCATTTTTCTTTGCATCATGTGCTGTTTGGGGAGTATTTTTTGAAGGGCCATCCTGCGTGACACTGCAGTGCCACTCCTAGATGGGCCAGGTGTTTGTGTCGGCCACTAGGGTCGCTTAGCTTGGTCACACAGCTACCTCATTGCGCCTCTTTTTTTCTTTGCGTCATGTGCTGTTTGGGGAGTATTTTTTTGAAGGGCCATCCTGCGTGACACTGCAGTGCCACTCCTAGATGGGCCAGATGTCTGTGTCGGCCACTTGGGTCGCTTATCTTAGTCGCACAGCTACCTCGTTGCGCCTCTTTTTTTCTTTGCATCATGTGCTGTTTGGGGACAATTTTTTTGAAGGGCCATCCTGTCTGACACTGCAGTGCCACTCCTAGATGGGCCAGATGTTTGTGTCGGCCACTTGGGTCGCTTATCTTAGTCACACAGCTACCTCATTGCGCCTCTTTTTTTCTTTGCATCATGTGCTGTTTGGGGACAATTTTTTTGAAGGGCCATCCTGTCTGACACTGCAGTGCCACTCCTAGATGGGCCAGATGTTTGTGTCGGCCACTTGGGTCGCTTATCTTAGTCACACAGCTACCTCATTGCGCCTCTTTTTTTCTTTGCATCATGTGCTGTTTGGGGACAATTTTTTTGAAGGGCCATCCTGTCTGACACTGCAGTGCCACTCCTAGATGGGCCAGGTGTTTGTGTCGGCCACTAGGGTCGCTTAGCTTAGCCATCCAGCGACCTCGGTGCAAATTTTAGGACTAAAAATAATATTGTGAGATGTGAGGTGTTCAGAATAGAATGAAAATGAGTGGAAATTATGGTTATTGAGGTTAATAATACTATGGGATCAAAATGACCCCCAAATTCTATGATTTAAGCTGTTTTTTAGGGTTTTTTGAAAAAAACACCCGAATCCAAAACACACCCGAATCCGACAAAAAAATTTCTGTGAGGTTTTGCCAAAACGCATCCGAACCCAAAACACAGCCGCGGAACCGAACCCAAAACCAAGACACAAAACCCGAAAAATTTCCGGTGCACATCACTAGTATTTATTTACTATTTTAGAATTATCAAGGGTCCCTGACCATGTACTCTCTAATGGTAAGCCCATACCTCCCAACTTGGTTAATTTAATAATCGGGATCTGCCGTGCCAGAGGTGCAGCCGCTCCAGAAAAGGGGACAGGGCATCGGGAGAAGGGCCATGTCCTTGGGAATAGGGGGCGGGCCTTGCAGCACGACCCACGTTTTCATCATTTTGAGGGCGTGCCCAGCGCTCCCTGACCTCCCTGCGTTGATTAGATGCCATGCACATGCACCCTCTGCTTGCAAAGCAGAGTAGCGGGCAGCAGTGATCACTAGCTCTCCCAAGCTCTCCCTGGTGTCATCACACCCGGTGACGCCTCTGATCTGTATAGAACAATTTTGGGGTATCTCTGTGATGCTTATTATCAATGTTGTTAAATTAACAGAAGAGAAGCAAGAAAAACACAATAGACAAAGCAAACCGCTCAACTTTCAACTGTCACCTGACAATGGCCAATCACATAGATAAGGAGGGGAATATTCTAGAATGATTGCGGAATGAAAATCTAGATTATTTGTGTGCCTTATCTTCTAGAATGTTGCGTTAAATTCCCACATGCATGCATTATGACCAGTGGCGGCTGCAGAGGAGGGGCTGCAGGTCATTTTAAATTTCAAAGAGGGGAGCCATAGAAACTGTCATCAACTGTCATTTCAAACTGACTTATTGGCAGATAGTGTGGCTGTCCTATTTGAAATTTGAACTGAGCTGCAGTCCCACCGCTGGAGCCACCCCTGCTTATGACTAAGGGGGAGATGTACTAAGCAGTGAAATGAGTGGAGAAGTGAGCCAGTGGAGAAGCTGCCCATGGCAACCAATCAGCATTAAAGTAACATTTATAATTTGCATAGCATAAAATTATACAAAGCAGCTGATTGGTTGCCATGGGCAACTTCTCCACTGGCTCCCTTTCCACTCTTTTCACTGCTTAGTACATCTCCGCCTGAGTTCCCTATTAATAGAGGGTGTTCATTAGAGTTAATTCGAAAAAACATACTTTCATTTTTGAATTCAGCGACCCCTAAATTAATTAAAATATCCTTGGCAACTAAACAAAATTGTTTTTGGGGGGGCTGTGTTATTAACCACTCACAAAGTCTAATTAATAAATATACATTTTATTCTAATCTAATTTTATGATATTCATATCATTAAAGATTTGTTAAGAGTGCCCACACACTTACTGTACAGTACAGTAGTTTCCAGTTTACTAAAGCTACTTAGACTACTGTTAGAACATTTATATTTAGGTCAAAAAAGATTGCAAGATGTACTATAGCTTAATTTAAGTTTTTATTCTCATTAACAATCAATCTTCAATAATCTTTACAGGCAATATAAAACAGTGTATTGAACATGATATATTTCATCAAATACAATCAGTTTTGTATAAGGCTGGGTACACACTGCTCCGATATTGGCCCAATTTGTCATTTCCGGGCAAATCGCAACAACAAATTGGGCAGCATGTATGCCCGATTTAGCGTTGTCATTAGCAACGTCTTCTGGCCGACACTGCTGCAGTGTCAGCCAGAAGACCGCTAATGATGCCATACTATCAAATGCAGCCAACTGCTCCATCGCTTCCTGCATCAGCAAGTGTGTATGCACTTGACGATGCAGGATCCTATCGCCCACGGGATTGGCCGGCTACACATTGGGGGAAATTCCAAGTTGATCGCAGCAGGAATTTTGTTAGCAGTTGGGCAGAACCATGGGGGCCATTCCGAGTTGTTCGCTCGCAAGCTGCTTTTAGCAGCTTTGCACACGCTAAGCCGCCGCCTACTGGGAGTGAATCTTAGCATATCAAAATTGCGAACGAAAGATTAGCAGAATTGCGAATAGACACTTCTTAGCAGTTTCTGAGTAGCTCCACACTTACTCGGCATCTGCGATCAGTTCAGTCAGTTTCGTTCCTGGTTTGACGTCACAAACACACCCAGCGTTCGCCCAGACACTCCTCCGTTTCTTCAGCCACTCCCGCATTTTTCCCAGAAACGGTAGCGTTTTTTCGCACACACCCATAAAACGGCCAGTTTCCGCCCAGAAACACCCACTTCCTGTCAATCACATTACGATCACCAGAACGAAGAAAAAACCTTGTAATGCCGTGAGTAAAATACCTAACTGCATAGCAAATTTACTTGGCGCAGTCGCACTGCGGACATTGCGCATGCGCATTAGCGACTAATCGCTCCGTTGCGACAAAAAAATAACGAGCGAACAACTCGGAATGACCCCCCATGTGCACTGCAGGGGAGGCAGATTTAACATGTGCAGAGAGAGTTAGGTTTGGGTGTGGTGTGTTCAATCTGCAATCTAATTTGCAGTGTAAAAATAAAGCAGCCAGTATTTACCCTGCACAGAAATAAAATAACCCACCCAAATCTAACTCTTTCTGCATATGTTATATCTGCCCCCCCCTGCACTGCACATGGTTTTGCCCAACTGCTAACAAAATTTCTGCTGTGATCAACTTGGCATTACCCCCATTGTTCTGATGTGTAGCTGGCTTAAAAAGGATGGGTTAATAAGTAAGGTAACAAGACCTCTCATTTTGTAAATTTATTCAAGTCATACATATACATACTGTATAATTAATAGTATGGTCTTCAGAATATTCAGATTATTTTTCCACATAGTCCCCATACTTGTTTAAGCATTTGTTCCAATGGTACCAGGCATCTATCCCGATATAGAAGAAATTAGTGTCAAGCACCTGAACCCCAGTTGTTCCTGAACAATGTGGTGCACAGCACACACTGAGACGTTCAGTTTGTCAGCAATGTCACTAACTCGAATGCATCAATCAGACCTTAAATGCGTCACAAATTGTCATCTGTGGTGTATGTGCTTGGCTGACCGGATCGCTGCTCATCTGTCAGTTCTGCCGTTATCAAAGTCAGTGCACAAAACCCAAACCTATTTCCATGACATGATGTTATCACCGTACAAGTTGACAAGTTGGTGATGAATTTCAGCTGCTGAGGTGCCCTTTAGAAGCAAAAATCTGATCACACTACGCACCTGAATGTCTGACCATGTTTCCACCAACCCCGCTATCTTACAGCTAATGTTGGGACAGTATGACTGATATGAGGCGCAGTCTAATGGCCATGAGAGGAAGCAGTGGTCTACCTGCTCTGGCCTCGCGGGAAATTAGAATGAAATAGAGAACATTACACATGTGAGAGGTCTTGTTACCTTACTTATTGAGCCACCCTCATATTTATAAATACCTACATGCATACAGTATGTCTATGTGAAGTAAGAAGGGGAAAGGACGGGGGGAAAAGTAGTTGTGAGTATTGTGTCATTTGTATGTAGAGGGGCAGTGTATGTGTGTGTGTGTGTGTGTGTGTGTGTGTGTGTGTGTGTATGCATGCATATGTATGTGTGTTGGGAGGCGAGCATAGGCAAGCGCAGGGGGGATTCCGGTTGCTGGAAACCCCCTTAACTTGGCAAGTGGCTCAAATTATGACAATAGCAATGGTATTTAATATGATTACTAGAGCTGCAGCCACATCATGCCGTTTAAGACAGAGCAGAGCTGCTGCACATGCCCAGTGGTAGTAGCTTTTTCTGCCAAGTTTGCTGTGTGTGTGGTTCTTCTGAGTCCTTAATAAGTGCACTAGAGAGTAGCAACCAGAAAGAGGTGACAGGAGCCCTAACATGATGTGGGAGAATAGGTGCTTAGAAAGTGCAGTACTGGTTTTATTATGTTTCTGTAGCAGGGTACATTGGGTTGTAGAGTGGATCTTGATCCAGAGGCACCAACAGGCTAAAGCTTTAGGCTGTCCCAGGATGCATTGGTGCCTCCTCTATAAACCCCGCCTCCAGGCACTGGAGCTCAGTTTTCGAGTTGGTACCTGCAGCAACAGGTCACTTAACAGGGGGGCTGCACTGGGAAGCCCTGAAAAGCTTTCTAAGAAGACATCAGGGGCTGCATCACTGATATGTCAGTGTGACATTCTGTGTTGAAGCATCACCTCCCATGTGGCGTCGCATACTCCCGCGGCCTGTTCCTGGGTACTTGCCGAAGACGCTCCGGCATTAGGCACACAGTCGCAGACACTCTCCTGGTTCGCGTGGCTGCTACGGGAAGGAGGTAAAAGGGTCCCCCAGGTGGGACCCACCATTAAATCCCATCCCTGTCGCGGTCTAGGGAGATGGACCGCGATGCTGCCGTGGACACTGTCACTGAACAGGGACCCCACTAGACCACCAGGGCGTCTGAGTACAGGTCGAGTGTACTAATGCCCATTTTAATCAGACTCCATAGTACCAGGCAGTGAGGACCAGCATAGGGGAGCTGGCGCTTGACCTGTAGCCCCTCCCCCAGCCCAGGGTACCATCTACGGCAGATTTTCCCGCCCTGGAGCTGCCTCACACTCTCCCTCACTCCCTGACTGAGACGCTGGGAGCCATCTTCTAAGCATAGCTGCGGCTGGTCTCTAGGACTACGTCTCTAAGTCTGTCCTGGCTTGCCGTATTCTGTGGTTGAGGTCATGGAAGGTGGACCTAGACTTCAAAAAGACCTTGGAGGTACTCCCCTTTAAGGGGGACATTTTGTTTGGGGAAGACCTTAATAAAATTGTGTCTGAGTTAGCAGCAGCTAAGACTGCTTTTCTCCCAAATACTAATCCTTCTGCGCAGAAGGCAAAGGTACCACTTTTTGTTCCTTTCGGCCTCAGGGGAAAGCAAAAGATCAGGAATACCCGAGACAGTCTCGTGCTCCCAAAACCACAAAGCCCAAGGCTAAACAATCCTTGGCGGCCCATCAGCCTGCTTCTAAACAAGACAATCCTGCCACATGACGGGGCGGGTCTCCCCCTGGGGGACCCCAGGGTGGGAAGCCGACTTCTGCAGTTCACCCAGGTCTGGTTAAAGACCACTTCAGACGCATGGATGCGGAAAGTTGTCTCTCACAGGTACGCAGTCTCATTCAAGAGACGTCCCACTCACCAGTTTTGCACCACTGTTATCCCTTCGGATCCGTTAAAGGTGTAAGCTCTGCAAAAGGTTGTAAGTTCCCTCCTATACAGGATTGGTAGTGCCGGTACCTCTGTCCCACAAGGCAGAGGTTACTACTCGACCCTGTTTCTAGTACCGAAACCCAATGGGTCATTCCGGCCTACACTCAACTTCAAATATCTGAACAAGTTTGTGAGAATGTCTAAGTTCCATATGGAAACACTGCGCTCAATTGTACTGGCTATGGAACCCGGAGACTATATGGTATCCCTGGATATACAAGAGGCATACCTGCATATACCTATTGCCATGTCGCATCAGCAGTATCTGCAGTTTGCTATTGGCGACCTCCACTATCAGTTCCAGGCTCTGCCATCTGGAGTGGCTACGGCTTCTAGGATCTTCACCAAGGTCATAGCTGTAATGACGGCCCATCTCCATTGCCAGGGAGTCATGATCCTGCCGTATCTAGACGACTTGCTGATCCTGGCAAACTCCCACGATGTCCTCCTCAGTCATCTGCAACTGACGGTGAGCTTCCTACAAGCTGACGGATTGCTCAACAATTGAAAGAAATCCTCGCTGCTCAGAGCAGGGTGCACCTGGGGGCACTCCTGAACACACAGGGTCAGCGACTGGTTCTTTCTCCAGAAAAAGTCCTGAAGCTTCATGACAGGATAAGTTGCTTCCTTTGTTGCCCCAGAGTGTCGATACACTTGGCGATGCAAGTACTTGGCCTGATGGTGTCGGCAGTGCAGTAACTAGGCATTTTAGCGCTGTGTGCAAGAAACAGCGTTGGCGCCCCCACCCCACCCCCATGCAAGACAGGGGCAGTGCGCAGCGTAGGCACGCCAAAAATATATAGGGGCGTGGCATCACAGGGAAGCGACGTGGCCAAAAAATAATACCAATTCATACTGCGGTGCACAGTTGTCTCCATTATTCCAATTACGCTGCACAGTAGCGCCACTACACCAGGTAGTGCCCCTTTTACACATTACGGCAGACAGTGCCCCTTTTTACACATTACGGCAGATAGCGCCCTCTTTTTACACATTACGGCAGACAGCGTCCCCTTTTTACACATTACGGCAGACAGTGACCTCTTTTTACACATTGCGGCAGACAGCGTCCCCTTTTTACACATTACGCCACACAGCGTCCTGTTTTTACACATTACAGCAGACAGCGTCCTGTTTTTACACATTACGGCAGCAGAGTCCCCCTTTGAGAAAGAGAGAGAGAGAATTATACTTACCTGTTACCATACATGACATGATGAGCGGTACCACAGGAAGATCCAGGCTGTTCAGAGTGCTGGAGCAGCAGCAGCAGCAGTCGCCTCTCCTTCCACCCCAAACTCCGGCTCCGAGCTCAAGCTGAGAACCAGGTCCTCTCCTCTGTTGCAGCGCTGTAACACATTGGCTCCACTTTGCAGCGTTACAGAGCTGGAGTTTACAGGAGTTACAGTGCTGTGCATGCTGTAACTCCGGCCCGTGGCTCCCCGTGCCTTGTGTGACCGTGGCTGCAGCCGACAGTCACGGTCACATTGCAGATGCGGCTACTACCGCGTAAAACACTAGACCACCAGGGCTGTCGGAGCAGGAGCCGGGACACTTTGACAGAGCAGCGGGGGGCGGGGTACGCACGGAACCTGCTGTCACTTGCACACTACACAAGGGGGGCCAGTCGAGGGTCAAGGGGCATGATGCGCTCCTATCACAAGTGCGCTGTGTGCAAGGCACACAGCGCACACACACCTAGTTATGGCACTGGGTGTCGGTATTCGGTTAATTATTTCCAAGTGGGACGGCCTACCTCATCGGATCAGATCTCACATGATCACTTTGACTCCGGAGGTGTGTCTGTCGCTGACCTGGTGGCTACAGGACCAGCAATTGAGCAGGGGCCATCATTTCTGGATCCCCGACTGAGTCCTGCTGACAACGGACGCCAGTCTGAGGGGATGGGGTGCGGTGTTGGAGCAACACTCTTTTCAGGGTCGATGGACCAAGGAGGAATCACTCCTCCCAATAAACATTCTGGAGTTGCGGGTGGTGTTCAATGCATTGACTTTCGCCCTGCCTCTGGTATAGAATAGGTCGGTTCAAGTACGATCAGACAATGCCACCACGGTGGCATACATCAACCATCAAGTTGACACTTGAAGCCGCATGGCTATGATGGAAGTGTCAAAAATCCTTTGTTGGGCGGAACAACATCTGCCAGCAATATCGGCAGCGTTCATTCCGGCCGTCCTAAACTGGGTAGCGGGTTTCCTCAGTCGCCAGGACGTGCACGCTGGAGAGTGGAGTCTTCATCCGGAAGTCTTTCAACTCCTAGTGGACAAGTAAGGCCTACCAGATGTAGACCTGATGGTGTCTCGACACAATCACAAGGTTCCGGTCTTCGGATCAAGGACCAGGGATCCTCAAGCAGTGTTCGCGGATGCACCAGCAATTCCATGGAACTTTCGGCTGCCCTACGTGTTCCCTTCAGTGTTACTCCTGCCCAGGGTCCTGCGGAAGTTCAAACAAGGAGGAATACTACTTCTATTCACTCCAGCGTGGCCCAGACGGCATCGGTTCTCATACCTGCATGGTCTATCGACAGAGCGTCCCCTTCTACTTCCTCAGCGCCCAGACCTCCTCGTACAGGGCCCTTGTTTATATCCGGACCTGGCCTGACTGGCTTTGACGGCGTGGCTCTTGAAGCATCACTCCTGTGAGCCAAAGGATTCTCTGAGACGGTCATCCAAACCAGCATTTGCCCGGATTTATTACAGGGTCTGACATTCTTACTTCACCTGGTGTGCTGATAAGAATTATGATGCATACAGATTCAGAACTTCCATAATTCTGGCTTTTCTGCAACGCAGCCTGGATTTAGGCCTTCGTCTGGCCTCCCTTAAGGTTCATATCTCTGCCTTGACGGTTTGGTTTCAGAGAAAAATTGCGTCTATACCTTACGTTCATACATTCACTCAGGGTGTCTTACGGATTCAGCCTCCCTATGTCCCTCCTGTGGCTCAATGGGATCTGTCTGTTGTCCTGAATGCCATGCAAGAGCCTCCATTTGAACCTCTTGAGTCGGTGGACCTTAAATGGCTCACAGCCAAGGTCTTGTTTTTACTGGCTATTGTCTCTGATAGAAGGGTGTTGGACTTAGGCGCTTTGTCCTGTCGTCCACCCTTTCTGATATTTCATCGTGACCGGGCAGTTCTAAGAACTCGCCCAGATTATTTATCTAAGGTGATGTCATCTTTTCACCTTAACCAAGTGATTGTGGTTCCGGCCTTTGGGGGGTAATTCCAAGTTGATCGCAGCAGGAGATTTTTTAGCAGTTGGGCAAAACCATGTGCCGTGCAGGTGGGGCAGATATAACATTTGCAGAGAGAGTTAGATTTGGGTGGGTTATTTTGTTTCTGTGCAGCGTAAATACTGGCTGCGTTATTTTTACACTGCAATTTAGATTGCAAATTGAACTCACCACACCCAAATCTAACTCTCTCTCTGCACGTTATATCTGCCTCCCCTGCAGTGCACATGGTTTTGCCCAACTGCTAACAAAATTCCTGCTGCGATCAACTTGGAATTACCCCCTTTATCTCTTCTGATTTTTCCTACAAAGAGTGGTCTTTGGATGTGGTAAGGGCTCTCCATATATATGTGGAGAGGACTGTCTCTATCAGGAGGTCAGATTACCTTTTTGTCTTGTTTGGTTTTCACAAACGTGGCTTGCCTGTGAATAAGCAAATCTTGGCCAAATGGATTAGCTTATGCGCAGGCTGGACTCCCAGCTCCTGCTCTATTAAAGCCCATTCTACGCGGTCTGTTGGACCTTCTTGGGCGGCTTGCTGTGGCACGTCCGCAGAACAATTGTGCAAGGCGGCTACATGGTCCTCAGTGAACACGTTCATTAGGTTCCATGCCTTTGATACTTCCCCCTCCCAGGATGCTTCCTTTGGACTCCGGAGTCTCATACCCGCTAAGGCGCGTCCCCTCCCTTGAGGAACTGCTTTAGGACATCCCCGATGTTTCCCTGTGGAGCACAGTGTACCCTGCTGCAGAAGAGGAGAGTTATGGTAGACTTACCATGGTTAACTCTCTTTCTGTGAAGTACATTAGGTCCACAGGGCGCCCACCCTGACACACCTAGCTTCTATGGGTTTATATGGCATTAGCCGCTGGTCCCTTCTCCTGTCGTAAGAATGTGGCTCTGTGTGACTAATATCTGCCTTCTCTCTTACCTGATCCTGCATTTGACTGGTTAACGAAACTGAGCTCCAGTGCCTGGAGGCAGAGTTTATAGAGGAGGCCCCAATGCAGTAGCGCCTCTTGCCACGGGCAAGCAGGACTTTTGCCCGGGGCGCCGCCTTCCGGAGGGCGCAGCACCATGGCAAGATCCGCTACTGCTGTGCCCCCCGCTGCCCGCTGTGTCCCCCGGCTACGCGTCTAGTTTCCCTTCATGGAGAGGACCTTTGCTGTGCGGTGCGCGATGACGTCATCGCGCACCGCACAGCATTTCAGCGGCGCTACTCTACTGTACAGGGGGGCGTAACTTACCACGCCCCCTGTATGAAGCCACACCCCTATTTCCCTCCCTGGGGGCAAAAAGGGCTAGAACCGGCCCTGCCCCAATGCATCCTGGGACAGCCTAAAGTTTTAGACTGTTGGTGCCTCTGGATCAAGATCCACTCTACACCCCGATGTTTCCCTGTGGAACCCAATGTACCTCGCAGAAAGAGAGTTAAACATGGTAAGTCTATCATAAATCTCCTTTTATTATTATAGTGTATTTAAGCTTTTCCTGACCACTTATCCTGTTTATATTATTTAAATATGTGGGATACAGCCTATACTATAGACCATCTATAGTGTTAAATATTAATACTATATTCCATGTTCCGCTGAGTGGGAGATTGTGGATTTCATTTGGAAACCCCCCTCCAAAAATCTAGAAATCCTGCAAATCCACTGGGAGGATTCCCAGTATACCTCGCAACAAGTCTCGATCTTGATTAAGAAATGTATTATTCTATAAGATCCATATACAGTAATCAGTCCAAACTCCATACTTTATTATATATAAACACATGGTTTAAACACACGCCATGCTCCATTTTGCTTCTCAAAAAAATACCTTAGCCATAGCCAAGTACAACATGTACCTCAATTAAACAATACCTGGGGCAATTATGTATGTTTTATTATTTTTTTCCTGAAAGGGCCAATGTGTTTTATCTTTTTTCACCTGTGGGGGCCAGTGTGTTTTATTTTTTTTCTTATCGGGGACCATTGTGCTTGTTTCTTTTTTGTGAGGGACAAAAAAAATTTCTGTAGGGCCAATGTTTTTTTCCCTTTGGGGAGCACTGTGTTTTATTTTTTTTCTGGCGGGGGCCATTGTGTTTTATTTTCTGCCTACTGAAGCTACTGTATTTTATTTTTTTTCCTATTGAGGCCAAAATATTTTCTTTTCTGTTTTGCACCGATTTGCACTGATTTGTGTACATACTGGCCCTCATTCCGAGTTGATCGGTCGCAAGGCGAATTTAGCAGAGTTACACACGCTAAGCCGCCGCCTACTGGGAGTGAATCTTAGCTTCTTAAAATTGCGACCGATGTATTCGCAATATTGCGATTACTAACTACTTAGCAGTTTCAGAGTAGCTCCAGACTTACTCTGCCTGTGCGATCATTTCAGTGCTTGTCGTTCCTGGTTGACGTCATAAACACACCCAGCGTTCGCCCAGGCACTCCCACCGTTTCTCCGGCCACTCCTGCGTTTTTTCCGGAAACGGTAGCGTTTTCAGCCACACGCCCCTGAAACGCCGTGTTTCCGCCCAGTAACACCCATTTCCTGTCAATCACATTACGATCGCCGGAGCGAAGAAAAAGCCGTGAGTAAAAATACTTTCTTCATAGTAAAGTTACTTGGCGCAGTCGCAGTGCGAACATTGCGCATGCGTACTAAGCGGATTTTCACTGCGATGCGATGAAAAATACCGAGCGAACAACTCGGAATGAGGGCCACTGTACGCATCAAGAATTGGAAATGTGTTGGATGGTTACAGGGAGTTGGCTGATCAGACACAGATGTAACATAGTAAGGGTATATTATTTGGGGTGTGGTATGGAAGGTAGATAGTAACTAGGTCGACAGTGTCTAGATCGACCACTATTGGTCGACAGTAACTAGGTCGACAGTAACTAGGTCGACAGGGTCTTTAGGTCGACATGATATAGGTCGACAGGTCAAAAGGTCGACATGAGTTTTTTAATGGTTTTTTTTGGTGTTGTTTTCTTCGTAGAGTGACCGGGAACCCCAATTAGTGCACTGTGTCCCCTCGTATGGCTCGCTTCGCTTGCCATGCTTCGGGCAAGGTGCCTCGCTCCGCTGCCGCTCGGCATAAATTACCGTTCCGATCGTAGTCCACGTGGATCGTTAAGTATGAAAAGGTTAAAAAAAAAAATTAAAAAATCGTGAAAAACTCATGTCAATCTTTCGACCTACAACATGTCGACCTAGAAACCCTGTCGACCTAGTTACTGTCGACCAATAGTGGTTGACCTAGATAGTGTCGACCTATTTACTGTCGACCTAGAGACCGGATCCCATTATTGGGGTGTAACAGGGTTTTGGTGAAAGTAGTTGAGTACAGAGACGCTGCATTGCTCATATTGGAGGCCATACTTAGATGGATGATCCACACCTAGAAAGGACAGGTGAAAGTTTAAATAGTGCGGCTAATGGTAGCATGTAAAGCAGGGCCGGCCCAAGCCTAATTTTTTGGTAAGTGAATATAGATTTTGGCACCCCTCAGTGGAATAAACAATATTAATGACAGATTAAGTTAAAACACTATGGGACATATTTATCAAGATGGATGTTCATTAAATGACTCAGAAACTATAGTTTCTATATCATTTTATGCACAACCGCTATGTACTAAGAACCTAACACAGGATATTTCTGTGAAATCTCCTGCAAAAAGCTAACTATCGATACAGACCAGAGTGCCCATTATTATATAAATGGTAACTATGATCTGACACCTATGTACCAAACTCTGGAAACCAAAGCTTTACTATAACTCTTCTTCAGCCTATGAAGAAAGGAGAAAGCGACTGTGAAGAGAGGAGAGGCACTATGAAGAGAGGAGAGGGTCACTGTGAAGAGAGGAGAGGCACTATGAAGAGAGGGCAATGTGAAGAGTGGAGAGGGGCAATGGGAAGAGAGGAGAGGCACAATGAAGAGAGAAGAGGGGCAGTGTGAAGAGAGGAGAGGCACTATGAAGAGAGGAGAGGCACTATGAAGAGAGGAGAGGGGCAATGTGAATAGAGGAGAGGCACTATGAAGAGAGGAGAGGGGCAATGTGAAGAGAGGAGAGGCACTATTAAGAGAGGAGAGGGGCAATGTGAAGAGAGGAGAGGCACTATTAAGAGAGGAGAGGGGAAATGTGAAGAGAGGAGAGGCACTATTAAGAGAGATTAGGGGAAATGTGAAGAGAGATAAGGCACTATTAAGAGAGGTCAATGTGAAGAGAAGAATGGGGCAATGGGAAGAGGAAAGGCACAATGAAAAGAGAAGAGGGGCAATGTGAATAGAGGAGAGGCACTATGAAGAGAGGGTCAATTTGAAGAAGAGAGGCACAATGAAGAGAGGATAGGGGCAATGTGAAGAGAGATGAGGCACTATGAAGAGAGGGCAATGTGAAGAGAGGAATGGGGCAATGGGAAGAGAGGAGAGGCACAATGAAGAGAGAAGAGGGGCACTGTGAAGAGAGGAGAGGCACTATGAAGAGAGGAGAGGCACTATGAAGAGAGGAGAGAGGCAATGTGAAGCGAGGAGAGGCACTATGAAGAGAGGATAGGGGAAATGTGAAGAGAGGAAAGGAACTATTAAAAGAAGAGGGGCAATGTGAAGAGAAGAGAGGCACTATGAAGTGAGGGGCAATTTGAAGAGGAGAGGCACAATGAAGAGAGAAGAGGGGCAATGTGAATAGAGGAGAGGCACCATGAAGAGAGGGGCAATTTGAAGAGGAGAGGCACAATGAAGAGAGGAGAGGGGCAAAGTGAAGAGAGATGGGGCACTATGAAGAGAGGGCAATGTGAAGAGAGGAAAGGGGCAATGGGAAGAGAGGAGAGGCACAATGAAGAGAGAAGAGGGGCAATGTGAATAGAGGAGAGGCATTATGAAGAGAGGAGAGGCACTATGAAGAGAGTAGAGGGGCAATGTAAAGCGAGGAGAGGCACTATGAAGAGAGGATAGGGGAAATGTGAAGAGAAGAAAGGAACTATTAAGAGGAGAGGGACAATGTGAAGAGAGGAAAGGCACTATGAAGAGAGTGAAAACAGACAGCAGCCCTGAGGAATGTTATTTCGGAATAAAGAATAATTTTTAGAAGGGACAGAGGATAGTGTCCATATTTTATTACCTCTCTATATCCAACAAATAGACTTAATGGCAGTGATAGGAGAATAAGACCCTGTTAGGAGTAGTCTGTGTTATTATTTACATAATACACGTAAATAATAGACAAGTACTACAATGATCATTAGCATACCATCAGTAGACACAGAACATTCCCATCACTTGTAGAAACAGAGGCCTCATGCAATAAGTATAGTAATAATGTGTCTAATAATTAGATATATTTTGCATAGTAATAAGTGCAAATCCCATATATTTTAGGACACTGCAGCTTCCATGGGCCTGGGTGCAATGAGGTGGGAGGTGGCAGCTGGTTCTCTCTGATGCCACTTAAGTACTTACTCTGATAGGGAGGCTTGAGAGCAGGCCGTCCAGGTCTTTCCCTTCTCCGCTCACTTTACCCACTCCTGACAGCCCTTGCAGCTCCATCTCTTTCCCGAAGGTGGAAAAGGATCTATCCCCTTCTGGAGGCACCTTGGGAGTTTTGAACAACTTAGTGTTCAGTCAGACAGACAGTCACTAGTGTCACTATAACGGACTTCGGTTGCCAAGAGAGGAAATGTGGAAGTCAACCGTGGCGTGCAGGGTGAGAGGCTTCTGCTGAATGCAGCATCCACCCTTGCGCTGTCAGCCTGCACCAGCTATCTGCCCCAATCCCACACGACTGTGCATTGTCTACGGACAGCCGAGCAGAGCTCTAGTCATTGCTGTGGGCATACAGAGCCCGGAGTCACTTGGCGACCTGTCGCCAAAACGAAGGGACCTGAATGAGGGGTAGGAAATTGACAGCAGCAGGGAGGTTATATGCTTAGTGCATGGTATCAGCCACAGATGCGGGGTACCTGAAGGTTGCTGCGGGCATCCGCTGTCTGGCTTCTGGGTCACTAGCTGCAGATGACTCGCAGCTGGCACCACAAAAATGCTCTGATCTGAGCCCTGTGATCAGCCACGTGTATCTGATAGACATGCAGGCTGATCACTCTGTGAAAGAAAAAAAGTTAGAAAAAAAAGTGATACGCGCATCTAGGAACCGGTGATCTAGTAATGACAGCCGGTTATTGGATCACTGTGCTCCTGCTGTGTCCCCTGGTACAGTAAAGCGATGATGCCAAGGGCATTTTAAGAGAGGAGGAGGCCCGTGTACAGCCTTCTCGGCCCGTGCCCCATCCTCTAAGCCGGGTGCCGACAGGCTGTAGAGGGTCTGAGCATTAGAGGGATCAGACCCTAATGCACATAGCTCCAGGAAAATGGCACGGCAGCTATTTCCCAGCAATTTCTGCAGCGCTGCTTCCATCCACACTGGACTCCGGAGGGGTATGTATTAAAAAAATGGGTGCAGCATGTACAGAGTGGGCCCCCCTGGACTCAGGGTCCCATATGCACAGCACCTACTGCATCCATTATAAATACGCCAGTGGATGCTGCAAAGCATCGGTGGTCACAGCGGGAGTCACAGCAGAGCACAGGGTCAGATGACCAGCTGCCCTCTGCGGACACTATTTTTCATGAAAAATAGCCTGAGATTTGTGGTAAGTGGATTCGCAGGGACAGAGTTTTCTTGTACGCTCTATCCCTGTATGCGCGAATTGACACCTCCCTGCAATGTATTCAATTATCGGAATAGGGATTTGATCATACTGTATATATCACATCCCATAATATGATTAAATATACCTGCTGGCCTGGCTGGTGCGAGTAGCGGAGGTAGGTGAGGCAGGCCAGGTGCTGTCTGGATCAGATCCCCGCCCCTTCCTCTGCTGTTGCTGGGGAACGAAATGCCACTTGTCTCAGGTGCGAAAAAGAGAGGAGCTGCCCTGCCAGCCCACAGATTGTCATGGTGTACTGAGCAACTGATGATAGCTTATTCCAAAATACATTTTATTATTCAAGAAAAAAAAATACTTACCTACTTTTATTATAGCATTCCAGGGAGGTTGTGAAAACAACACCTACATGCTGGGCACTAAAGAGGCATTTAGTGCTCTATCTGAGAAGCATTTCATGGGCAGACAGCGAGGACATCTTCACCAGGGCCGGACCGACCATCTGACAGAGTCAGACCGGCCACACGGAGAGCGGGGCTGGCCGTACAGCACGGTCTACCGGCTCTCTGCTCGGCTGTCCAGCATACAGATAGATGGGGGCGTTCCGCAAGGCCAGGCCCCCATGACTCGAGGCACATCCCCATGAGCTGTGGATGTGCCCCCTTCAGCCATGGCCACACACCCTCAGCCGTGATTACACCCCCGTTCATAGGCGGATCCAGGGGGGGTGGGCACTCGGGCCCATGCCCCCCTCTCGTTTCTGACTTCTTATTTTTTTCAAAAGGAGAACAGTGGCAGCACTACTGCTATTTACGTCAGTCAGATTTGATATAAGAGCCGGCAGGCACTAGGACCCTCCGCGGCTCTAACAGCAAGTCCGTGTGGTAACCAATGGGGAGGCTGGAGCCACCGCAACCTACCTCCCCCACTGCCAGCCGGCCAGAGTTCAGCCCAGGCGCGGGGTTCAAATGCCAGCATTGAGGAAAACTGTTACTTATGATAGCGCAGAAGGCTTCATTAGCCCTCACTGTACAGTTACCCAGCGCTTCCTCCTCCGCTTCCTTTACCACCGTGCTAGGTGAAGTCAAACTCAGCCTCAGCTGAGAAGGCGGCCCGTGTGATTGTGACAGCGCTGTCCTGCTGATGTCTTATGCGGCTTGTTGGAGATCCAGCTGGCTGCTTCTGCTAATCAAAGATGGGCAGTTTGTGTCCTGCAGTCTGAGTCTCACTGCAGTGCCCAAAACAAGGTATGCTGCACCTGCCACCACCAACTAAAAACTTTAATAATTTATATTGTGCCGGGGTGCCTTCCAGGCTCCAGTGCCGTTTCTAGTGACGGGCGAGCCGTGCAACCGCACGGGGCGCCCGCCGCGGCACTTTGTGACTCCTTATCTCCTCTCCTCCCTCTTCCCGAGCGCTCCTGCTCGGGGGGCGGAGTTTCGCGGAATGACGCGTTTGCGTCGTGATGTCACGACGCAAACGCGTCATTCCGCGAAGCCCCGCCCCCCGAGCAGGAGCGCTCGGGGAGAGGGAGGAGAGGAGATAAGCCTGGAAGGAGGAGGCGGCCGGCGCGAGGAGCGTGAGTCGGCGGGACCCGAAGAGCGGGAAGATGTAAGTATTATCTCTATCTCTCTCTCTCTCCCCCTTCCTCCCCCCCCCCACTTGACACCTGCCTGCCGCACTGCGTAAAATGGGGATACCTGCCTGCCGCACTGTGTAAAATGGGGATACCTACCTGCCGCACTGTGTAAAATGGGGATACCTGCCTGCCGCACTGTGTAAAATGGGGATACCTGCCTGCCGCACTGTGTAAAATGGGGATACCTGCCTGCCGCACTGTGTAAAATGGGGACACCTGCCTGCCGCACTGTGTAAAATGGGGACACCTGCCTGCCGCGCTGTGTAATATGGGGACACTTGCCTGCTGTAATGTGTAAAAAGGGGACTTTTTTATTTTAATTTCCCCCCCCCCTTGTGGTGGGTGTGATGATATCAGATAAGGCCACGCCCACTTTAATGGGGGGGGGGGGGGGGCGCATTTTGAAATCTCGCACTAGGAGCCAAATTGTCTAGAAACGGCCCTGCCAGGCTCCCATAACTAATGGAACAGGTGACCAACATTTCAAGGCCCAATCAGCCTTTTCATCAAGGTGAAACTTTGGCAATAAACGAGGATGTACTCATATAGCCAATCATTACCTGATGGTGTATTCTGTGAGGCCACGCCCCCGTGATACCACACCCGTTATATTGGAGCATGCGTGCCTTAGGTGCATGTAAATATAATTATTACCATTCCCCTATCATTTTCTTCTGGATCCGCCCCTGCCCCCGTTGTGCTATGCCAGTGCTGCTTTACGGCCCCAGTCCATCCCTGATCATCACAGTGTTGTGCACATCCAGCCCAGCCTCAGGGAGCTTGCTAATAATCTCTTCAGGTAGTCGGGGAAATCATTATTATTTCTTGGAAAGTCAGCAAATATGGTACAAACTGTCTGTAACATAGGGGGTCATTCCGAGTTGATCGCTAGCTGCCGATGTTCACTGCGTAGCGATCATTTTAAAAAATGGCAAAACTACGCATGCGTATGGGCCGCAATGTGCACGCGCGGTGTACGGGTACAAAGAGCATTGTTGTTTTGCACTACTTATAGCGATGATTCCATTCGCACAGCCGATTGCAGGGAGATTGACAGGAAGTTGGAGTTTATGGGTGTCAACTGATAGTTTTCAGGGAGTGTTTGGAGAAACCCATCGTGTCCAGGCGTTTGCAGGGCGGGTATCTGACGTCAATACCGGGACCTTCGTCACTGCATTCATCGCACAGAATAATTAATTACAGGGCTGGTCTTGTTCTGCAAAAAATGTGTTTGTACCCGCTCGGCTGCAGAGACGATTGCATACTTGCAAAGCGAAAATACACTCCCCCGTGGGCGGCGACTATGCGTTAGCACAGCTGCTAAAAGTAGCTAGCGAGCGATCAACTCGGAGTGAGGGCCATAGGCCTTACTGTAAAGGTGCACTCGTAAATAGCGGTAACTCAATTTCCTGTAAAATCCATAGTAACAGATTTGCTTTCACTCTAGCCATCTGTGAGGGGGCTGACATCTGCAAAACAGACGAAGTGTGCATAAGACCAGGAGTCTGTCGATGCAAGCCGGGTTTCTTTGGTGCCGATTGCAATTCACGTGAGTACAGTTATTATATAGCTTCTGTAATCCACTATATTTCCTTTCTGAGTTTGGTATCAGTTGCAAAATATAATCCAGTTGACAAAATATAACTGGTTTTATTCATGATTTTCTTTGATGCTTCAGATAATACATTTCAGAGAGTGCCAAGAAAAAAAAAATCCAGACAAAATTGCCATGTTTAAAATTATAACCTGCACGGGTAAAATGCTGTAAGAAGCATTACATAGATGCTGGGATCTCAGCGCTGGCATTGGGCCTGATTCAGAGATGGATGCTCTAGGGCCTGTTGGCACGGGTGTGTTAATATGCTAATGCTAGTTTCAGTCTTGCTCTTGTATAGCAGCGTGTGCCAGAGAGTGCATGCCCTGAGATAGTCATTTTGTAATGTAGGGAATGACCAGACCAGCAACTTAACCAGGCTTTGTGGTTTATTGGCTCAAGTGATTGAACAGCCGTACTCACTGTTACACTACTTAGATGACAGATGGATCGAACCCTGTAGTGGAACAGGCTTGTAGGCAGCTGCCTGTGATAGTCTTCTTGGTACAAGGTAGCAGTACAGGGTTCTGGAAACAGTGGTTTTGCGGATCTCAGGAGTTCTTCACCATTTCGCCATTACACAGTGACAAGATGGTGCAATACATGTGCAGATACCAGGGCACATGCTTGTGGGGGCACAGGGCAACAAATATGTGGGGGCCCCCACCAATAAATATTGAGGCCACCCACCCCCACCTATTTTTCCGCCCTTTTCTCTGAGGCCACCCCCCATCCCATGTGCGGTTCATGGTGGGATGACAGGCACGGAGGGTGCAGTGCCAGCACACCACTTCTCTGTAGTTCTCCACCTTCAGCCTCTGTGCAGCAGCAGCTCCAGTACGTCCCTCTGGGCTGATGGCAGGGCCTCTGCATTTCACAGCTACGTAGGGTTTACACAGCAGATGAGCCTGCAAATCTTCATGACTGAAGACTGCCAGTAGTGATGGACACCTGAATTCCCCACTCCTGTCTGAGCCATTCATTTATAAACAGCCTCCCGCTGGGCTGCCTGCACCTGGTGGCGCGGCATCTGCGGCAGTGTGGGGACCCCAAATGTGTGGAGGCCCCTGTTCAACCGCCTCTTCCGCCCCACCTATAATCCGTCCCTGGCAGATACACTATCGGTGGCTGTCTTGGTTAGGGAATATAGTTTTCCTAGAGGCAGGGCTGCCAAGAGTAATCCTGGGCCCCAGTACAACAACTTTATGGGCCCCTGGTGGGGATGTTACCACAGCATGCAGGGGGCATGGCCACACCTCTTTGGGGACGTGTCTAGCACATGAGAAGCACCCACTCACAGGAGCATGGCATGTATCCCAGCCAGGGCAGTAGAGAGCCTGGCTGTGCCCAGGTACTTTTCAGGGGGCATGGCCTAATCAAAGGAGGCATTGGCCCCCACTGGGCCCAGGTAATTTGCACCCTCTCCGCCCCCTCTCTCGGCACCACTGCCTAGAGGAGCCATATTGTTGGAGACTGCGCAGTTGCGCACTCCCAAGCACTGCCCAGGAATGCCAATTGCTTTGCCTCTTGAGTTCTTTGTGCATTCACTCTGTGTTATGAATAATTTGCATATGTGCAGTAGCATGAGTTCAGCTAGCGCTCACCTCTGAAGTAGGTCCAATGCCAGGTCGACATCCTTTATGCGGCCTCAAGCCATTTAAAGACTTTTTATATTTATTCTTAATACTTTGTCACATACAGTAAATACATAGAAAGTGATATAAAAGGAAACAAGGAATAAATAACACATGCTTATTCTTTATCCCCCAGCATGTCCCGACCAGTACTGGGGATCAGACTGCAAGCAGTGGTGTTCCTGCCATCCGTTTGGAAAGTGTGACGGAGTGACTGGTCAGTGCATCTGCTATCCTAACCGTTGGGGCCCTAACTGTCAGAACACCTGCAACTGCGGCCCATATGGGGCCTGTGACAACCTCACTGGATTGTGTCAATGTAGCCCAGGCTGGTGGGCACAACATTGCAATAAACAATGTCTGTGCAATCTGGAGACCTCCCACTGTAACCAGACTAATGGGCAGTGTGTATGTAACATCGGCTGGTGGGGCCATCGGTGCAGTATAAGCTGTAAATGCAACAAATCTCCATGTCTGCAAACCAGCGGGCATTGCAAGTGTCGGGAAGGCTGGTATGGTTCTAAATGTGAATACCAGTGTGACTGTGTGTATGGCAAATGCAACCCCGTAAATGGCGAGTGTGACTGTCTCACAGGATACCAAGGGAAGAGATGTGCAGATCCATGTCCTGCTGGGAAATATGGACCCAAATGTGATGGAAGGTGAGTTGTGGAAAGGCATCAACAATTATTCTCCCAGAACCCAACTAAATTTAGTACAGTGTCTGACTGGGGCATAAAGGGCCCACCGGGGGAATGCAGTGGTAGGGCCCATGTGTAGGGGTGTGGCCAGTCTCCACAGAGGTTTGGAAGACCATTAGAGAGTGCATGGTCTGTACGCCTTTATAAATATATTCAATGCATGATAATTTACCAGATTAATGCAATGTAGAAAATACACCATAGTCGTGTGCAGTATAAAGTAACATATGTATTATGTGTAATTCAAATGCACAGCCTAGAACCTGATCCTTAGAGGAGATGGGCCCCATGCAGTGGGGCCCACCAGGAGTTTCACCTGTACTCCTGTGGGCCAGTCCAGACTGGTAAAGTAAACTAATGAACCAACAAAAATAAGACGCCCAAGGCGCAAACACACTTATACAGCCAACTGGAAAAGACAAGGGCCACTAAACCCTTACATAAATGGTACTGAAAAGTAAATTGTCCAAGTGTTGGCGCTCAGTGCCGTCCCAATCAGTTAAGAAAAGTGGATAGAATATACTTATTGTTCAATTGTCGTTACCAGTCGTATATTAGGCTCCACTGTAGGGATGTCACGTATCCTGATGATTTTCTCGTGATGTCATGTCCGGTGAAAATGTGGATGAATATAAAAATAAAAAAATATCGTGTGTCCCACATCACATGTGGCATCCAGTGGTTGCCATATAGTAGTATCAACAGTTTATTTCTCACTTGTGCTTTTTGGTGTGTTTTTCAGCCTTGAAACACCTGGACTTGCTGTCCTGCGGTTTGGAGGCTGAAAGCTCAAACTGCATCCAATATTTGGCCGTTTGCAAATCCCAAAACTGCTTGTACTTCAGATTAAAACGCATTATAGAACCAAATGAGACGCATCCGATTTTATCCTTCCATTTAGTAAGAGCATTGGTCCCGTTCCTCTATGGGTGGGCCTGAACCAATACACTGCTCAGCCAATATGAGATAGTCTATCAGATAGCCTTCAAATGGAACAAGCTAATAGGATATCTGTAAAGTAACAGGATGTGGTTAAGATGCCAGCTGTCGGGATCCCGGCAGATGGAAAACCAACGCCGAAATCCTGACACCCATCAGAATGTTGACGCCAGGCATTTTAACCGCATCCCATTAAGGGTTCAGTATGATTGACTGGCCGACGGGATGCAGGCAGTCACAATACCGATGATGCCGGCATCCCCATGTCTGAAACCCCGACAGGGGCGAGGTAAGTATGTTCCCCCTCTCCCCTAACCCTACCCCTCACATCCTGCAGCATAACCCTAACTTCTCCCCTTAGTGTATAACCCTAACCTCCCCCCAGTGGTGCCTAACCCCCCCTCCCTGCAGCCTAACCATAACCCCCTCCACAGCCTAACCCTAACCCCCCTCAGGTGGCGCCTAAACCTAGCCCCCCTCCCCATCCCTAAACCTAATGCCGGTTGTCTGGAATCTGGCGTCGGTCTCCTGACCCTGTCTGGATTCAGCGTCTTCGTATCATACCTACATACATAATTAATTAATTAAACGTAGATAAATTATGAATAAGTACATACTTATAGTCATATAGAAATGTCAGTTACTGTATATAAAATGTATTTCTCTTACGTCCTAGAGGATGCTGGGGTCCACATTAGTACCATGGGGTATAGATGGGTCCACCAGGAGCCATTAGCACTTTAAGAGTTTGAAAGTGTGGGCTGGCTCCTCCCTCTACGCCCGTCCTACCAGACTCAGTTTAGAAAATGTGCCCGGAGGAGCCAGTCACAGCTAGAGGAGCTCTACAGAGCTTCTTTAGGGCTGCTGGCAACAACCTCCCTGCTTCGTGGGACTAAGGGGGGGAGTAGTGTCCGCCCTGCGGGGTCTGAGCCACTATCTCCGCTGACAGGACACTGAGCTCCTGAGGGGATCGATCGTTCCCCGCCACAGGGGATTGCTCACCCCAGCAGCATGCCGCCACCCCCTTACAGAGCCAGAAGATTGATGGCGAGTGAGTCACCAACCCCCCTACCAAGCGGGGGGCCAGTGTGAAGATGGCGACAACAGGGTATGGAGCGCAGTACTAACTGCGCTCCGGGGCTCAGCGGTACATAGTGCGGCGCTGTGAGGGGCGCCCTGAGCCAGCGCCTACACCCTACACTGGTCACACAGCCTGTCGGGGTCCCGGGATCTCAGCCAGCATAATTCCTCAGGCCAGTATAATCCTATGAAGAGCGGGAAAACCGCGCCATTTTGGGGGCGGAGCTTCTCCTCAGAGCGGACCCAGCAGCGTTCAGCGCCATTTTCTTGCCTGCACAACGCTGTCAGTGAAGAGCAAGTCCCTCTAGAACAACTCCAGCTATCTCTCACGGTACCAGGGGGTTGTAGAAGGGGGAAGGAGGCTGTATTCAGGTTGTGTAACCTACTAAGGTGCACAGTCAGCGCTGGTTTGGGGGTCTCCCTTTACCTAAAAAGCGCTGTGTGTGGGTTGACTCCAATCTCTGTGTCTCTCTTGCCATTCTTGGGGGTGAAACTCTGTCTCCCCTCCCTGTGTGTGTGTGTGGAGTGTCTGTGGTCTCCATTAAGCTATATCCAGGGACTCTGTGTCATATGCTGCAGAGGATATGTACTCTCAGGATGATTCCATTCCATGTAATCAGGATTGCACTGTTTTAGCACAGATACCAGCAAGGGAGCCTGAGTGGTTATCCTCTATCAAATCTATGATTTCTCAGATTTCTACTAGAGTTGCACAGAATGAGTCTGCAACTCAGGCTTTACAGAGCTCTATGGCAGTCTGGCCCAGTTCTGTTACCTCAGGGCCCCCCCGCTGTATATTCCCAAAAACGTGCTCTTGCACAAATTATGCAAGATGACACGGATACCGATTCTGACACTGAAGACGGTGATGGGGATGTATTGAGGGGGGCAGCATCTCTTGCAAAAGGGGTGCAGTTGATGATAGAGGCCATTAGGGATGTGTTGAATATTACTGATATAACACCTGTGCAGGTTGAGGAGGCTTACTTTACTGAAAATAAGAAAGCCTAGCTAACCTTCCCTGCGTCAAAAGAATTAAATGCTATTTTTGAAAAAGCATGGGAAAACCCTGAGAAAAAAATCCAGATCCCTAAAAGGTTCCTGGTGGCGTTTCCTTTCCCTGTGGAGGATAGAAAAAAATGGGAAAACCCGCCCATTGTTGACGCGTCTGTATCCAGACTCTCAAAAAAGGTGGTTTTTCCTGTTCCAGGATCCACCGCCTTGAAAAGAGCCGGCTGATCGTAAAATTGATAATACGCTCAAATCCATGTACACGGCTTCAGGAGCTATATTACGTCCCATTATTGCCAGTGCTTGGATTGCCAAAACTATAGTAAAGTGGTCAGGCACATTACTTGAAGATTTGGATACTATGGATAAATCTGATGTTGAATTGTTTTTGCGTAACATTCAGGATTCAGCAGGATTTCTCGTAGAATCCATGAAAGACCTGGGTTCCATGGCTGCAGGAATTTCTTCCATGTCTGTCTCAGCTCATAGGGGACTTTGGCTGTGCCAGTGGTCTACCGACGCGGAATCCAGGAGAGGTGTGGAGACCCTACCCTACACAGGTCAGGCTCTCATTGGGGAAGCATTAGATGCGTGGATCTCCACGGCTACAGCAGGTAAGTCACCTTTACTTCCCTCAGCAGCACCTGCTAAGAAGAAACCCTTTTCTTCAACTGCATCACAGTCCTTTCGGGTTGCTAAAACAAGAAAGGCCAAACCGTCTAACACCTTCTTTAGAGGAGGTCGACCAAAATCCAAGAAACCTGCTGCTGCGGGTTCCCAGGAACAGAAGCTTATTTCAGGTATGCCAAAGTCCTCAGCATGACGGTGGACTGAGCGGCCTGGAGGTAGGGCCGGTGGGGGCGAGACTCACACATTTCAGTCACGCCTGGGTGTCGTCCGGCCTGGATCCCTGGGTACAAGATATTGTGTCCAAGGGGTACCGGCTGGAATTTCAAGATCTCCCTCCTCACCGGTTCTTCAAATCAGGCTTGCCAGCTTTGCTGGCAGACAGGGCTGTCCTGCAGGCAGCCGTCCAGAAGTTGGTAGAGGCACAGGTTACTGTACTGGTCCTTCCTCATCTGCAAAACAAAGGTTACTATTCAAACTTTTCGTGGTACCGAAGCCGGATGGTTCGGTCAGGCCCATTCTGAACCTAAAATCGCTAAATCCCTTTCTGAAGGAGTTCAAGTTCAAAATGGAATCTCTAAGGGCGGTGATATTAAGTCTGGAAGAGGGGGAATTCCTGGTATCCCTGGATATCAAGGATGCATACCTCCACATTCCGATTTGGCTGCCGCATCAGGCTTATCTCCGATTCACACTGTTGGACTGTCACTGTCAGTTCCAGGCTCTGCCATTTGGCCTCTCCACAGCACCAAGTGTTTTCACCAAGGTGATGGCGGAAATGATGGTTCTCCCCCGCAGACAGGGGGTGAACATAATTCCATATCTGGACGATCTGCTGATAAAGGCACCGTCCAAGGAAAAGCTGTTACAGTCCATCCTTCTCATGGCCCACCTGCTCAGGGAACACGGTTGGATCCTGAATCTTCCAAAATCAAATTTGAAACCAACATGGAGGTTGTCCTTTCTGGGAGTGATCCTCGACATGGAAGTGCAGACGGTGTTTCTTCCAGAGGAAAAAGCGTTGGTGATACAAACAATGGTCCAGGATGTCCTGAAGCCAGCCCAGGTGTCGGTTCATCAGTGCATTTGCCTTCTGGGAAAGATGGTGGCCTCTTACGAGGCTCTACAGTATGGGAGGTTTCATGCTCGGTCCTTCCAACTGGATCTCCTGGACAAGTGTTCAGGATCCCATCTACATATGCACCAGAGGATATGTCTGTCACCAAAGGCCAGGATTTCACTCCTCTGGTGGTTGCAACTACCTCACCTTCTGGAGGGCCGCAGGTTCAGGATTCAGGACTGGATCCTTCTAACCACAGATGCAAGTCTCCGAGGCTGGGGCGCAGCCACTCAAGGGGAGACCTTCCAAGGAAGGTGGTCAAGTCTGGAAGCCGGCCTGCCGATAAACATTCTAGAACTAAGAGCCATCTACAACGGTCTTCTCCAAGTGGCCCATCTTCTGAGAAATTGGGCCATTCAAGTGCAGTCGGACAATGTAACGACAGTGGCTTACATCAACCGACAAGGCGGAACGAAGAGCAGAGCTGCAACGTCAGAGGTAACAAGAATCATCCTCTGGGCAGAAAAACATGCGTTGGCGCTGTCAGCAATCTTCATTCCGGGAGTAGACAACTGGGAAGTGGACTTCCTCAGCAGAAATGATCTCCATCCAGGAGAGTGGGGACTCCATCCGGAGGTGTTCACGGAGGTGACAAATCTTTGGCGTATACCTCAAATAGACATGATGGCCTCTCGTCTCAACAAAAAGCTTCGGCAGTATTGTTCCAGGTCGAAGGACCCGCAAGCCGTATCGGTGGAAGCCCTAGTGACTCCGTGGGTGTTCCAGTCGGTGTACGTGTTTCCTCCACTTCCACTCATTCTAAGAGTGCTAAAGCTCATAAGGAGAACAAGGGTTCATGCGATCCTCATTGCTCCAGACTGGCCAAGAAGGTCTTGGTACGTGGATCTTCTGGATCTACTGCTAGAAGAGCCGAGGCTTCTTCCTCTTCGGGAGGATCTGCTGCAGCAGGGGCCGTTCGCTTATCAAGACTTACCGCGGCTGCGTTTGATGGCATGGATGTTGAACACCTGATACTAGCTCGGAAGGGCATTCTGAACAAGGTTATTCCTACCCTGATATAGGCTAGGAAAGGAGTTGCGTCTAAACATTAAAATCGTATTTGGAAAAAATATGTATCTTGGTGTGAGTCGAAGACGTTTCCTATGGTGGAGTTTCAACTGGGACGTTTTCTCCTCTTCCTGCAAGCAGGTGTGGATATGGGCCTGAGGTTGGGATCCGTAAAGGTCCAAATTTCAGCCCTATCCATTTTCTTCCAGAAACAGTTGGCTGCCCTCCCTGAGGTTCAGACTTTTTTGAAGGGAGTTCTGCACAACCAACCTCCCTTTGTGCCGCCTACGGCGCCCTGTGATCTAAACGTGGTGTTACAGTTCCTCCGGTCGGACTGGTTTGAGCCCCTACAGGAGGTTGAGGTCAAGTTTCTCACATGGAAGGCTGTCACTTTGTTGGCCTTAGCTTCTTCTAGACGTGTGTCGGAGTTGGGGGCTTTGTCCTGTAAAAGCCCGTACTTGATCTTCAAGTTTCTTCCGAATGTTGTGTCGGCATTTCATATCAACCAACCTATTGTGGTGCCAATTGCTACTGACTCCTCAATTTCATCAAAGTCCTTGGATGTTGTAAGGGCTCTGAAAATCTATGTGAAGAGGACTGCTCGTCACAGAAACTCGGACTCTCTGTTTGTCCTGTATGATCCCAAGAAACTTGGGTGTCCTGCTTCTAAGTAGACAATCTCTCGCTGGATCAGGTTTACTATCCAGCATGCGTATTCTATGGCAGGATTGCTGTGTCCTACGTCTGTTAAGGCCCACTCTACTCGTAAGGTGGGTTCTTCATGGGCGGCTGCCCAGGGTGTCTTGGCTTTACAGCTTTGCAGAGCGGCTACTTGGTCTGGGTCGAATACGTTTGCAAAGTTCTACAAGTTCGATACTTTGGCCGCTGAGGACCTGAAGTTTGGTCAATCAGTTCTGCAGGAGCCTCCGCACTGCTCTCCCTCCCGTTCTGGGAGCTTTGGTACATCCCCATGGTACTAATGTGGACCCCAGCATCCTCTAGGACGTAAGAGAAAATAGGATGTTGGTTACCTACCGGTAAATCCTATTCTCGTAGTCCGTAGAGGATGCTGGGCACTTGCACAGCGCTTCGTTTTCGTGCTATCGTTATTTGGTTCAGTACAACTTCATTTTAGTTGAGTACTGCATTACTTGGTAAGTAATGTTTCAGCGGTTGCTGCGTTTCATGCTAGTTAGCTTGATGTGCCTTGTATGTGTGAGCTGGTGTGAATCTCGCCACTATCTGTGTAAAATCCTTCTCTCGAAGATGTACGTCTCCTCGGGCACAGTTTCTAGACTGAGTCTGGTAGGAGGGGCATAGAGGGAGGAGCCAGCCCACACTCTCAAACTCTTAAAGTACCAATGGCTCCTGGTGGACCCGTCTATACCCCATGGTACTAATGTGGACCCCAGCATCCTCTACGGACTACGAGAAAAGGATTTACCGGTAGGTAACCAAAATCCTATTTTATTTACTCTGAAATGATGCAATACATATCTGCATTGTATTATAAATGCTATATTACTGTTTTCTAATTCTAATTCCGTTACTTAATATTAATTTTCTTTGCGTCAGGAAAGAGGATTCACATTTGTTTTTTAAAGGGAAGACACATGATTGTATTTCATTGAATTGTATTTAATTGTATTGTATGTTATACATTTGATTGTGTTTAATTCTATTTTATATGGAACGTTAGAGTTAAGTATTTATTAATAAGTGTCTTAAATTATGACCTTCCATTCCATTATTTTATTTTATTGTATAGTATACAAATACGGCTATGTGACTTTAGCATGGGATGCGGTCAGGATCCCGGCAGCCGAAATACCGACACCGGAATCCCGACACTACTCAGAATGCCGACACTGGCATCCCAAATAGGGTCACAAGCCCATCGCCGGAATCTGAACCGCCAGGATCCCAACCGCTGGGATCTCGAACAAATGGGGGGGGGGGGGGGGGGGGTTAGGTTTATGCACCACTGGGGAGGGTTAGAGATAGGCTGGGTGGTCTTCAGTATGCCGGCGGTCGGGCTCCCGGCGACCAGCATACCGGCACCGGGAGCCCGACAGCTGGCATACCGACACTTATTCTCCCTCGTGGGGGTCCACGACCCCCCTGGAGGGAGAATAAAATAGTGTGGCGCGCGTAGCGTGGCGAGCGCAGCGAGCCCGCAAGGGGCTCATTTGCGCTCGCCACACTGTCGGTAAGCCGGTGGCCGGCCTCCCGGCGCCGGTATGCTGGTCGCCGGGAGGCCGGCCGCCGGCAGATCGTAGTGAACCCGTTAGGCTGCAGGGGAAAGGGGAGGGTTAGGTTTTTGCTGCTGGGAGGGTTAGGGGTGCATTGGGAGAATATAAGTATACTTACCTTCCCCTGTTGGGATTCTAAACATTGGGATGACATTGGGATGACGCGGTCAGTATTCTGACCGCCGGCATCCTGAATGTTGGCATTGCAAATCCCAACGCATTTAGCATTTACTAATATACTGTCTGTCCTGCTACATCTTTACGTTGTGGTATACATGCTTGTTATACGTTACTGTACTTAAGCCTGGCATATATGCTAGCATTTTAAGATAAATACCACTGGTGTGACTTGTTACTGTGCTCATTTATTATAGTGTTATAATAACATTGCTTGGTTCTGCTTCTGAATGGCGGTCGTTAGGTCGACAAGCATTAGGTCGACATACATTGGGTCGACAATTGAAGGTCGACATGCATTAGGGCGACATGGTCACTAGGTCGACATGGTCATTAGGTCGACATGTACTTGGTTGACATGCAAAAAGGTAGACATGAGTTTTTCACAATTTTTATTCTTTTTTTTACCTTTTTCATACTTAACGATCCACGTGGACTACAATTGGGAACGGTAACCTGTGCCGAGCGCAGCGAGGCATCTTGTCCTAAGCATGGCGAGTGAAGCGAGCCATGCGAGGGGACGCAATGCACTAATTTGGGTTCCCCGTCACTTTTAAAAGAAAACGACACCAAAAACAGTAAAAAAAAACCTCATGTTGACCTTTTTCCATGTCGACCTTGTACATGTCAACCTAATGACCATGTCGACCTAATGACCATATCGACCTAATGCTTGTCGACCTAATGAACCACACCCCTGCTACTACAGTGGTGTAAAATTACTGGTCACTGCTACTACTGTTGTAGTAGTACCTTACTGGTCACTACTATAGTGGTAGCACATTACTGGGACCTACCAGTGACATGCAGTGAGATGAGAAGGAGCCTTTCCTGTCATACTGCAGTATACTACAGAGTTTTGACTATAAAAACTAAATGAAAAATAAGAAGAATATACACTGCTCAAAAAAATAAAGGGAACACTAAAATAACACATCCTAGATCTGAATGAATGAAATATTCTTATTAAATACTTTGTTCTTTACATAGTTGAATGTGCTGACAACAAAATCACACAAAAATTATCAATGGAAATCAAATTTATTAACCCATGGAGGTCTGGATTTGGAGTCACACTCAAAGTTAAAGTGAAAAAACACACTACAGGCTGATCCAACTTTGATGTAATGTCCTTAATACAAGTCAAAATGAGGCTCAGTAGTGTGTGTGGCCTCCACGTGCCTGTATGACCTCCCTACAATGCCTGGGCATGCTCCTGATGAGGTGGCGGATGGTCTTCTGAGGGATCTCCTCCCAGACCTGGACTAAAGCATCCGCCAACTCCTGGACAGTCTGTGGGGCAACGTGGCGTTGGTGGATGGAGCGAGACATGATGTCCCAGATGTGCTCAATTGGATACAGGTCTGGGAAATGGGCGGGCCAGTCCATAGCATCAATGCCTTCGTCTTGCAGGAACTGCTGACACACTCCAGCCACATGAGGTCTAGCATTGTCTTGCATTAGGAGGAACCCAGGGCCAACCGCACCAGCATATGGTCTCACAAGGGGTCTGAGGATCTCATCTCGGTACCTAATGGCAGTCAGGCTACCTCTGGCAAGCACATGGAGGGCTGTGCGGCCCCCCAAATAAATGCCACCCCACACCATTACTGACACACTGCCAAACCGGTCATGCTGGAGGATGTTGCAGGCAGCAGAACGTTCTCCTTGGCGTCTCCAGATTCTGTCACGTCTGTCACATGTGCTCAGTGAGAACCTGCTTTCATCTGTGAAGAGCACAGGGCGCCAGTGGCGAATTTGCCAATCTTGGTGTTCTCTGGCAAATGCCAAACGTCCTGCACGGTGTTGGGCTGTAAGCACAACCCCCACCTGTGGACGTCGGGCCCTCATACCACCCTCATGGAGTCTGTTTCTGATCGTTTGAGTAGACACATGCACATTTGTGGCTTGCTGGAGGTCATTTTGCAGGGCTCTGGCAGTGCTCCTCCTGTTCCTCCTTGCACAAAGGCGGAGGTAGCGGTCCTGCTGCTGAATTGTTGCCCTCCTACGGCCTCCTCCACGTCTCCTGATGTACTGGCCTGTCTCCTGGTAGTGCCTCCATGCTCTGGACACTACACTGACAGACACAGCAAACCTTCTTGCCACAGCTCGCATTGATGTACCATCCTGGATAAGCTACACTACCTGAGCCACTTGTGTGGGTTGTAGACTCCGTCTCATGCTACCACTAGAGTGAAAGCATCGCCAGCTTTCAAAAGTGACCAAAACATCAGCCAGAAAGCATAGGAACTGAGAAGTGGTCTGTGGTCACCAACTGCAGAACAACTCCTTTACTGGGGGGTGTCGTGCTAATTGCCTATAAGTTCCACCTGTTGCCTATTCCATTTGCACAACAGCATGTGGAATTGATTGTCAATCAGTGTTGCTTCCTAAGTGGACAGTTTGATTTCACAGAAGTGATAGAGTCAGTTATCTACCTTTTAACATTAGCTATATACTAATACCGTGTAGCCGTAGTGGCCGCTAAACCACGTGCACGTGCTACGCACTCCGTACGCTATTTGCGTACAAAGACCTCGCACGTGGCATGCAAGTTACGTACAAACGCTGCGCTGAGTGTACGGAATACACACAGCGAGCGTACACACAGATAATAACCTTTTAAACCTTAAACACAGAGTATGATTATACTGTAAGTCTTAGTATTGAGATACTGTAATGATATACCACTGGTTAACCTGGATATCTAAGCAAGCTGTTTGAGTGATTGAGATACTCAGAAACCCTTTGTACTAGCTAGAGAAACACAGACACCTTGCTGAGGTTCCAACACCTTTACTAACGAGATTTAGCTATGTAAAAAGGGAAAATACAGTTAACAGCTTATACACTACAGCACTAACATAAAACACCTAAACCGAATACTAGACATAAATATACAATAGCGTCTTAATCCTAAACAATAACAGTGAGAGAGAGAGAGTATGGCAAATACAGACAGAGATTAAGTTGGTCACAGAGAAAAACTTACACACTGGGGAATGATCGCTGCGCAGTCCTGGAACCAGCTCTCTAGTTAGTCAATGATGAAAACCTTTTGTGGAGAGTAGACTGAGCTGGCCCAGGCTGGCTTTCCTTATATACACAAAGTACAGTACACTACAAAGGGCACCACAATCTTATTGTTCATTGGACACAGGAATCTGTCTTCGCATTATAACCAAAGGTCATAGGTTAGTTTGAACAGGTGGGTTGTGACTATTCCAAAATGCTCAGCTGGGAGGGATTCTCATTACTCACACCACATGTGTAATAAAACAGCAAATACTTTTAAAGTCCATAAACTTCTCTTAAACATAACTATACGCTGGAGCGACCGATCTCTTCCTAATCAACACCGGAATGTTTCTAATAAAATACTCTTCGGTTAGGTACTAAACACCACTGTTCAGACCCTGTCTGACCCTTCGTATCATGCAAAGAGGAATTCCCTTGTTCATGAACCAGTTACACTAAACATACTTACAGATATTATTAAAGGGACCATAACCTATAAAATATACTATTTGGATTAACTATGTAACGATCGAGTCGCCCGCCAGACGCACACAAACTCTACCGTAAATGCACATACCACGCGCCTGAGCGCACGACCGTGGAGGCGCCGTCACGCAACTGCGAATATGCGCACGCACGGGAGAGAATGTGCACGTGCAGCGGGCAAGCGCATGGGGTTAGTACAAGGCATCATAGGTCGCTATATTTTTCGACTTTGACAGTCCACCCTTTGGCAGTCACCAATAACTACCACTTCCTAAACAGTTCAAACAGAAAAATATATGTCATCATGTAAATACCTTTTTATGATTGGGTAAAGGGAGGAGAGGAGAAGGTGGGAAAAGTATGACCTAGTGAGACAGTAAAAGCATGTGTGTATGAAATCCATGTTTGAGGGGTCATGTATCATCGTGCCGTACGTGTTTTAAATCAAGCTTCGAGGTATTGCGAAGTATACATTTGAATCCTTCTTATCCCGTATTAAGGGTCTGTGGATGGGCTGTCAAACTCTACCGAGCTCTTTTCGGCTTTTGGTTGCAACAAATGGGGGAGCACATTTAGTTGATGATACATGAAGGGGGGGGAAACATGTGAATGCTGATATGTGAGAATCACCTGTCGACTATGTGAGATACTACCTGGAGGTTGTAGAGATGAAGATAAGAAACAATCGTTATAAATGCAGTCGTAAACTATGTGAGTTTAAATAAACAGTCGCCGATTGAGGTCTTGTCTGATGTCTTGTCTTGATGTACATGTTGTCTGATGTCTCTCGGTGCTTTTGCTATAGGTGGCGACAAAAGCTTTTCCAGTGTCCATAAAATTACAGTCTCTAAAGTATTGGGCTTTCGTCAAAAGTTAAAGTCACTAGGGATATTGGGGGTCTGTGACATAGTTCATCAATGGTCTGTATAAAAGAGGTTGTCAAATCTTCTTCCAAGCGGATGTCTTTGTACCTTGGAGGAAAACAAAGGAGAAACGGGTGAAAGAAACGGACCGTGGAATCACATTTTCATCACAACATTGTCTCGTATCGTTGGGTCATAAATCAAATTAGTTGTTGTTATTACGGTGTCCTCGCTCCTCAAACTCATCACTCTGGTACTACCTTTACACTTCGTTAAAGTCCGAATGCATCTAAATATCAGACCAACCAATATGACGACTCCCAGAATACACAAGAGAAATTTCCCTACGTCCATTATAATACCTTGGGCCCATTCTCCTAAACCAGAGTACCAATTTTGTGGGTTCAACCATGACACCCAACTGGTCAGCTCATTACCCACAGCAGCGAGTGTGAGATTGTGTTTCCTTCGGAACTCCCACTTCAATTGCAAAATGTCATCCATCTTTTGGTCTATGACTTCGGCCGGGTCCTCAGTGCTGTTTGTAATATACGTGCAGCACTTTACTCCATACTGAGTCGCTAGGGTGACACAATACCCGCCTGTCACTGCTGTGAGATAATTGAGAATCATCCTATGCTGAACCAGCTCTGTTTTGTAGGCTTGTAACTCTCTCCCAGTGTACCTGAACGTGTCGTCATACATTTCGGTGATATTGTCTAACAAGTTTGCTAGCGCAGATATATATCTATAATTTATCACTCCTCTGGCGGTACGAGTGATATCTAACGCGAGTAGGAATTGAATACCGGTGGATTCATGGATCAGATCAGAGGCTGGATGCTCTGTCCTCTCTATCAGGTGCCGTTTAACGACGTGCTCGTAATGAGTGTGAGTATAAGGAGCTTGGGCACTGCGGTGAATGTCTTTCATTTTGATATGGGATACAGTCATTACTTCAGGCAGTACTTTTCCAATGTAACACAAACCCTCTGAGTTTGGGGCAAGCCACTTATACGCCTTCCTCCCGCATATGAAATATGCATCATCGGGGAGAACATATGGGACTGAGTATGACATAACCATGTTACAAACTTTCCATGTGAAATCTCCTAACCCTAATTCTCCCAACTGTCTAGTACACGTATCTGGTTGTACGATATGTGCACAGTATCCTGGTGATACTTCTCCAACTCGCATGGTCCTACTTCCTAGAGTGTACCTATACCGGAAATATTTTCCACTGTTGACTATGTGGCGTATAAGTTCTGTGTCTATGGGCATTCTGTCGGCTCTGTGTGAAAAGGTCATGGTTTGATTACTCCATGACACTTCCCAATTTCCCGGCTTTCGGGGATTGGAAATGTTAAAGCATACTAAGGACCTATCCACATGATATTGGTGGAGCTTCAAACTAGGAGGACTAGAGATATTAAACCTCTTGTCCACCGGCCTCCCACCACTTAACTCAAATACCTCTCCTACAGTTAAAGGGAATGGTACTAGTCCTGATTTGCTATGACCTTGAGGTACTTGAGAGCATACCCAACAGTCTGTCTGGTGTAACACTTTACCCACTAAGGAGTGATAGTCACTCAATGGATGCCGGTCCATGTGGATATTAAAACTGGACTGACATTTCTTGATGCACCCATCCTCAACTATATTGTCACAATGTCTACAGATGCAGTTCTCTTCAGCTAACAATCCTTCACAATTCCTTCTATTGTCAATGCTACCAGATCGTTTTCTGATACTCGCCTTTACTCGGTGATTATGTTGCTCTTGGAAAGTTACGCCTCCATCCTGGTCATCAGAACCCATTCCAGATCCTTTCTCGACCTCCATGGTACTCTAACCGAAACAGACTGCTCTGGTCAACATCATGGTCAACAGGAAAATCCGGATCACAGTCTCTTGGGGCGAGTCCATCTTACAGGAGGAGAAAGAGAAATTTGTAATGGGGGTACAAAAAATAATTTGAGGGGAAAGAAAAATGTTACGATGCTTTTGTCCTCTAGTCTTGTTGTTCTTCTTGCTCTGTTGTCATCTCAAAGGTGCTGTCTCTCAGTCTTCCAAACGAACATTCCGGTGATGCAATATTCCTTCCAAATCAGCTATCTTTCTGTAAGGAGCAAAAATCTTGCATTACCATTTGTCTAACTGATGTGTGACATACCATCTGTAAAGCATGAGAACATGAGAGAGAAGAGAAAAAAACAAAAAAACAAACGAGAGAGAGAACAATTCATATATATGTTACCTAAAACAACAAACAAAAAAAACCATTGTCAGATCTTCCGCTCACCATCAGGCTGTCACACCATCACATCCATTGGTATCTTTGCGCAGTCTCCCCCACCAGTATTTCCACACTCCACCCTTTTGTGCCTGGCCAGGACACACCGATGTCGGTAGGTCACACTGGGGTTGGGTAGACCTCTGCAAAGACTAAGTAGCTATGTGATGTTTGAGTTCTGCCGATGAACGTCAGGGATGGGGAAAAAATAAGAATTTACTTACCGATAATTCTATTTCTCGTAGTCCGTAGTGGATGCTGGGAACTCCGTAAGGACCATGGGGAATAGCGGCTCCGCAGGAGACTGGGCACAAAAGTAAAGCTTTAGGACTACCTGGTGTGCACTGGCTCCTCCCCCCATGACCCTCCTCCAAGCCTCAGTTAGGATACTGTGCCCGGACGAGCGTACACAATAAGGAAGGATTTATGAATCCTGGGTAAGACTCATACCAGCCACACCAATCACACCGTACAACCTGTGATCTGAACCCAGTTAACAGCATGATAACAGAGGAGCCTCTGGATAGATGGCTCACAGCAACAATAACCCGATTTAGTTAACAATAACTATGTACAAGTATTGCAGACAATCTGCACTTGGGATGGGCGCCCAGCATCCACTACGGACTACGAGAAATAGAATTATCGGTAAGTAAATTCTTATTTTCTCTGACGTCCTAGTGGATGCTGGGAACTCCGTAAGGACCATGGGGATTATACCAAAGCTCCCAAAACGGGCGGGAGTGCGCGGATGACTCTGCAGCACCGAATGAGAAAACTCCAGGTCCTCCTCAGCCAGGGTATCAAATTTGTAGAATTTTTCAAACGTGTTTGCCCCTGACCAAGTAGCTGCTCGGCAAAGTTGTAAAGCCGAGACCCCTCGGGCAGCCGCCCAAGATGAGCCCACCTTCCTTGTGGAATGGGCTTTTACAGATTTTGGCTGTGGCAGGCCTGCCACAGAATGTGCAAGCTGAATTGTATTACAAATCCAACGAGCAATAGTCTGCTTAAAAGCAGGAGCACCCAACTTGTTGGGTGCATACAGGATAAACAGCGAGTCAGATTTTCTGACTCCAGTTGTCCTGGAAACATATATTTTCAGGGCCCTGACTATGTCCAACAACTTGGAGTCCTCCAAGTCACTAGTAGCCGCAGGTACCACAATAGGTTGGTTCAGATGAAACGCTGAAACCACCTTAGGGAGAAAATGAGGACGAGTCCTCAATTCCGCCCTGCCTGAATGGAAGATCAGATAAGGGCTTTTACAGGATAAAGCCGCCAATTCTGACACGCGCCTGGCCGAGGCCAGGGCCAACAGCATGACCACTTTCCATGTGAGATATTTTAACTCCACAGATTCAAGTGGTTCAAACCATTGTGACTTTAGGAACCCCAAAACTACATTGAGATCCCAAGGTGCCACTGGAGGCACAAAAAGGAGGCTGTATATGCAGTACCCCTTTTACAAACGTCTGAACTTCAGGAACTGAAGCTAGTTCTTTCTGGAAGAAAATTGACAGGGCCGAAATTTGAACCTTAATGGACCCCAATTTTAGGCCCAGAAACACTCCTGTTTGCAGGAAATGCAGGAATCAACCCAGTTGAAATTCCTCCATCGGGGCCTTACTGGCCTCGCACCACGCAACATATTTTCGCCAAATGCGGTGATAATGCTTTGCGGTTACATCCTTCCTGGCTTTGATCAGGGTAGGGATGACTTCATCCGGAATGCCTTTTTCCTTCAGGATCCGGCGTTCAACCGCCCTGCCGTCAAATGCAGCCGCGGTAAATCTTGGAATAGACAGGGTCCTTGATAGAGCAGGTCCCTTCTTAGAGATAGAGGCCACGGGTCCTCCGTGAGCATCTCTTGAAGTTCCGGGTACCAAGTCCTTCTTGGCCAATCCGGAGCCACGAGTATAGTTCTTACTCCCCTCCGTCTTATAATTCTCAGTACTTTTGGTAAGAGAGGAAGAGGAGGGAACACATACACTGACTGGTACACCCACGGTGTTACCAGAGCTTCCACAGCTATTGCCTGAGGGTCCCTTGACCTGGCGCAATACTTGTCCAATTTTTTGTTTAGGCGGGACTAGAGATGAGCGGGTTCGGTTTCTCTGAATCCGAACCCGCACGAACTTCATGTTTTTTTCACGGGTCCGAGCAGACTCGGATCCTCCCGCCTTGCTCGGTTAACCCGAGCGCGCCCGAACGTCATCATGACGCTGTCGGATTCTCGCGAGACTCGGATTCTATATAAGGAGCCGCGCGTCGCCGCCATTTTCACACGTGCATTGAGATTGATAGGGAGAGGACGTGGCTGGCGTCCTCTCCATTTAGATTAGGGTTGAGAGAGAGAGAGAGAGATTGACCTGAGGCTGTGATACTGTAGAAGAGAGTGCAGAGTTTAGTGACTGACGACCACAGTGACCACCAGACAGTGCAGTTGTTTGTTTTATTTAATATATCCGTTCTCTGCCTGAAAAAAACGATACACACAGTGACTCAGTCACATACCATATCTGTGTGCACTGCTCAGCCCAGTGTGCTGCATCAATGTATATATATATCTGACTGTGCTCAGCTCACACAGCTTATAATTGTGGGGGAGACTGGGGAGCACTGCAGTGCCAGTTATAGGTTATAGCAGGAGCCAGGAGTACATAATATTATATTAAAATTAAACAGTGCACACTTTTGCTGCAGGAGTGCCACTGCCAGTGTGACTAGTGACCAGTGACCTGACCACCAGTATATATAATATTAGTAGTATACTATCTCTTTATCAACCAGTCTATATTAGCAGCAGACACAGTACAGTGCGGTAGTTCACGGCTGTGGCTACCTCTGTGTCGGCACTCGGCAGCCCGTCCATAATTGTATATACCACCTAACCGTGGTTTTTTTTTCTTTCTTTATAGTCATACTAGTTACGAGTATACTATCTCTTTATCAACCAGTCTATATTAGCAGCAGACACAGTACAGTGCGGTAGTTCACGGCTGTGGCTACCTCTGTGTCGGCACTCGGCAGCCCGTCCATAATTGTATATACCACCTAACCGTGGTTTTTTTTTCTTTCTTTATACATACATACTAGTTACGAGTATACTATCTCTTTATCAACCAGTCTATATTAGCAGCAGACACAGTACAGTGCGGTAGTTCACGGCTGTGGCTACCTCTGTGTCGGCACTCGGCAGCCCGTCCATAATTGTATATACCACCTAACCGTGGTTTTTTTTTCTTTCTTTATAGTCATACTAGTTACGAGTATACTATCTCTTTATCAACCAGTCTATATTAGCAGCAGACACAGTACAGTGCGGTAGTTCACGGCTGTGGCTACCTCTGTGTCGGCACTCGGCAGCCCATCCATAATTGTATATACCACCTAACCGTGGTTTTTTTTTCTTTCTTTATACATACATACTAGTTACGAGTATACTATCTCTTTATCAACCAGTCTATATATTAGCAGCAGACACAGTACAGTGCGGTAGTTCACGGCTGTGGCTACCTCTGTGTCGGCACTCGGCAGCCCGTCCATAATTGTATATACCACCTAACCGTGGTTTTTTTTTCTTTCTTTATACATACATACTAGTTACGAGTATACTATCTCTTTATCAACCAGTCTATATATTAGCAGCAGACACAGTACAGTGCGGTAGTTCACGGCTGTGGCTACCTCTGTGTCGGCACTCGGCAGCCCGTCCATAATTGTATATACCACCTAACCGTGGTTTTTCTTTCTTTCTTTATACATACATACTAGTTACGAGTATACTATCTCTTTATCAACCAGTCTATATATTAGCAGCAGACACAGTACAGTGCGGTAGTTCACGGCTGTGGCTACCTCTGTGTCGGCACTCGGCAGCCCGTCCATAATTGTATATACCACCTAACCGTGGTTTTTTTTTCTTTCTTTATACATACATACTAGTTACGAGTATACTATCTCTTTATCAACCAGTCTATATATTAGCAGCAGACACAGTACAGTGCGGTAGTTCACGGCTGTGGCTACCTCTGTGTCGGCACTCGGCAGCCCGTCCATAATTGTATATACCACCTAACCGTGGTTTTTTTTTCTTTCTTTATACATACATACTAGTTACGAGTATACTATCTCTTTATCAACCAGTCTATATATTAGCAGCAGACACAGTACAGTGCGGTAGTTCACGGCTGTGGCTACCTCTGTGTCGGCACTCGGCAGCCCGTCCATAATTGTATATACCACCTAACCGTGGTTTTTTTTTCTTTCTTTATACATACATACTAGTTACGAGTATACTATCTCTTTATCAACCAGTCTATATATTAGCAGCAGACACAGTACAGTGCGGTAGTTCACGGCTGTGGCTACCTCTGTGTCGGCACTCGGCAGCCCGTCCATAATTGTATATACCACCTAACCGTGGTTTTTTTTTCTTTCTTTATACATACATACTAGTTACGAGTATACTATCTCTTTATCAACCAGTCTATATATTAGCAGCAGACACAGTACAGTGCGGTAGTTCACGGCTGTGGCTACCTCTGTGTCGGCACTCGGCAGCCCGTCCATAATTGTATATACCACCTAACCGTGGTTTTTTTTTTCTTTCTTTATACATACATACTAGTTACGAGTATACTATCTCTTTATCAACCAGTCTATATATTAGCAGCAGACACAGTACAGTGCGGTAGTTCACGGCTGTGGCTACCTCTGTGTCGGCACTCGGCAGCCCGTCCATAATTGTATATACCACCTAACCGTGGTTTTTTTTTCTTTCTTTATACATACATACTAGTTACGAGTATACTATCTCTTTATCAACCAGTCTATATATTAGCAGCAGACACAGTACAGTGCGGTAGTTCACGGCTGTGGCTACCTCTGTGTCGGCACTCGGCAGCCCGTCCATAGTTGTATATACCACCTAACCGTGGTTTTTTTTTCTTTCTTTATACATACATACTAGTTACGAGTATACTATCTCTTTATCAACCAGTCTATATATTAGCAGCAGACACAGTACAGTGCGGTAGTTCACGGCTGTGGCTACCTCTGTGTCGGCACTCGGCAGCCCGTCCATAATTGTATATACCACCTAACCGTGGTTTTTTTTTCTTTCTTTATACATACATACTAGTTACGAGTATACTATCTGAAAGGAATTCTACCTCTCTTTGATTACCTCGATGTGATGATCTATCTGACGTCAGTGAGAGCAATCCTTAACATACAATGTATTGAGTCTGACACCCAGTAGTTAAGATTCACTCTGCTTTATTGAATGTTTAACATTGGTATAAAAAGAGAACACATAAGGGTGTAACTGATAAGTGTGAAAGGGCTCATTGGCTTAGGGGTGGTGCCTGGGTGGGGTACGTAGGGGTGGTTGCATACTTGACATAACATAATTGGATATAGCAGTTGCTAGGCAGATGTTATATACATTGCATCAGACGGAACTTAACACAGGATCTTTTAGTAACACACAGAAGTAGAAATAGCAGGTTTCATCTGGCATAGAACTGACCTTGGATGCCAGACCCACACAAGCCTGGTATCTGTATGAGAGACAAAGGCACCTAGCACAGGGCAGCACGCATCCATGCAAACACATAAGAGTTCATATAGCATGTTTTAACCCTTCACTAGGGAAATAGAAATATTCACTTTTACACTGTAACCACCACAAGGAAACTGATCATATAAAAAGTAATATGTACAAAGACAGAAGAGGTAACCCTTCAATCCCCTCTTAGAATCATGATTATTATATGACATGATTCTTGAGTGAGGCTCCTTTCTTGTTTCTCCAGTTCTTGAGATATTGGACATAATCGTCGGGTCCCTCACTATCAGAGGAGGTGACAGGACTGGTGGTTATATCATAATACATCAGGGCCTTATCAATGCCTTTGGAGGTAAGTTTCTTTCCACAGGGAATTACACAATAAACTATAATGCCTAAAAGAATTAAAGTTATGAGTATAAATATGCTTATTTGCACAAGAGCCTGTTTCCAATTTTCAAACCACCCAAAATATTGGCTCCATGGGTTATCAATACCTGAATTTTTCTTAAGTTCTATGGATAAGGTTTCTAACTTGTTTATGGCTAAAGTAACCTTACCATTGGGACCAGTGTTGTCAGGAATATATGTACAACAGCCTTCCACCTTACTAATGTAAACACATGTACCGCCTTTTTCTGCTAGGATCATGTCAAGGGCCATTCTATTTTGGAATGTCATTTGGGAAGTGGCTTCTAGCTGTTCAGCTATACCTTTAAGAGCATCTTTGGTATCATTAACAAATCTTTGTTGATTATAATATATATAATTAATCCAGGCTACGTTTTTATTTACAGTTACTATAGGAAACAATGACTCAAAACCCGCAGCCACCTCATCTCTAGCTTTGAACTCATTTGGAACACCTCTTGGGACCCCTATAGCATCAATGTATACGTGGGGGTCAAAGCTACCTCCTGGGAGTGCTCTTTTCTTTCGATTAGCAGGAGTATTAGAGGGAGGAGTGGGGTCATCGGTGATCATTAGGAGTGGCATTATGACTTTGGCCAGGGCACACTCACCATACCATGGTGTGTCTAATTTAGTTCTAAGCTTCATATCCCCACATATATAATAAATGTCGCCTAGTGATCTAGTTTGGTTAACTAAAACAGTTGTTCTTTTATTTGCACAATACCCTGGTGGGAAGGTTTTTAAATTTCTCCCTGTGGTGATGTTAGATGTATAACAGGTATAGTTTCCAGGATATATGGTTATGGTGTTTCCTGGGTTGGGATTTTTTGACAATATGGGATATTCCCTTTTCCACATTTCGCACTGACTGTCATTTGTTTTGGTGTCATTAAAAAGGCTGAAAAAACAATTTTCCTGTTCTAGGGGTATATTAAGGGGCACTGTACCTAGGTGGGGCCTAGATTTGCCACAGACATAACAGTTGCTTTTATTGTGTTTGTTAGCACTATACTTCATCCATTCCAACCAAAAATTAATGTCAGAGAAACCAGTTTCAATAGCTAGGGTGTCTTCAAAGGTGGGATTGTTAACGGCTATCATATCCTTGAAGGTGGTTATATGAGATTTCAAGAGGTTGGGGCGTGGTTTAGAGGGCTTGAGCTGGGCATACTTTTCATTGTTAAACATATCCAGTAACAAGAATTGTGTAAGGGATGGGTTTATAAAAAAGGATTCACCCAGGACATAGGTGCCTGCATCAGTAGACTGGGGATGTCTTATGCTTAATATGAATTTACTATCACATCTGTTTTGTCTATGAAGGGTAAGACGGGTAAGCAGGGATTCACCATATTTGTCTTTACTTGAGAGAGCCTCCTTGGGCTGGTATCCATAACTATGACCAGAATTCCATCCCACTGATCCCCAATATGCACATTTATTTCCCCAATATTTACTAGTAACACAAATATAGGCTTCAGTGGGGGTATTACGTGTACCATACTGATCACACTGCCAGGCATAATGTTTGTTAACACAGGGAACAATGGTACAGAAATCTATTTTGTAGATGGCAACCTCAGTATTGGAGGAGTTATACCAAAATGTATAGGTGCCGGATTTTTGTGTAATGTCTACTTCAGCTGTAGCTTGGCAAGTGAGGACCATTAGGATTATCAACATAGTCCCCTGGCCATAGGTAGGCATCTTGTTCTTTTTCTGCGTCGTCTGCTTCTCCATGTTGGAGGTCAGGGCTGTCTGCCCCCGTTAGTACCTCGCTGGAATCACTTGCTTCCCTCTCTAGGTCTGGTCTAGGAACCTTTTTCACTCGGGATGCATGGATCCAGGTGGGCCCCTCTTCAGTAAGGACAGCCGTCCTGGTCACTGCCACGACTTCCGTCTCTGGACCATAGGTGAAATCTCCTGGACCTTTATTCCTCGGGAGCACCTTCACAACGACTCTGTCTCCAACCTGGAAAGGGTGTGTTGGTTCCTGTGGGTTAGAAGGATTTTTACAAACAATATTGTGTTCAATTTCATCTAATTTGCTGATGAGGGACCTCACATATTCTTCCCTTATCAATTCTAGGTCTCCTTCCTGGACTACCAATGGTTTCTTAGCCCAAGGTGTAGGGAAGGGCCTACCCATTAATATTTCAAAGGGGGAGTAACCCAAAGTCTTTTGTGGTGTCATTCTAATTTCTGCCAAGATAATGGGAAGGACTTGTTTCCATTTGTGGAAGGTGCCTCCTGTGGCCTTCCTAAGTTTGTCTTTGAGGGTCCTATTCATGCGTTCTACGACCCCTGAACTCTGCGGGTGATACGGGATGTGGAACTTCCATTCCACCTGCAGGGCCTTTACCAAGGCCTGTGTAAGTTTTGATGTAAAGGCAGTGCCTTTATCACTATTAATTTGCAATGGGCACCCCCATCTGGGAATGATTTCCTGAGTCAAGATCCTAGCAACTGTCTTTGCATCCTCAGATTTAGTGGGGAATACCTCTGGCCACCGAGAGAACATGTCAACAATGACCAGGGCATACTCTTGTTTACCCGTACCTGGGATATGGGTGAAATCAATTTGCAGGTGTGTAAAGGGTGTGGTAGGATACTCAAGATGCTGGTGTTTTGCCTTATCAGGGTTGTTGGGGTTGTTTCGCAGGCAAGTGATGCATCTACTGACATACTGATCTACTAATGACTTGGCATCCGTGACATAGAAATCATTACGTAAGAGTAAGGTAGTTGTTGCCTTACTGTGGTGTCCTATGCCATGGTAGTGGGCAATAAACAAGGGTGCACTGGACTGGGGTATACAAGGTTTCCCCTCTTTGCAGATTAATCCTGTTTTAGGATTCTTCTGCAAAACAGGGTAAGTCCAGTCAGCTAGGTCGGCATTGGAGGCCGAGGCCTGTAACTGGGTGATCAGGTAATGGTTATCGAGAGCTGGGGGGGTCATGATAGTCATGTGGGCCTGAGTGATGGGCTGTGAGGCTGCATGTTTGGCAGCAGAGTCAGCAAGGGCATTTCCAAGGGAGACTGCATCCTTCCCCCCCGTGTGTGCCCTGCAATGGAGGATTGCAATGTCAGAGGGTAGGGTTATGGCATGCAGAAGGTCAGAGATGAGTTGGGCATGTGATATGCCTTTTCCATCAGCTCCAAGGAACCCACGGCGTTGCCAAATGACCCCGTGGTCATGGACGACGCCATAAGCGTATTTGGAGTCAGTGTAGATGGTGACTGGTTTATTCTGGTATAGGTGACAAGCCCTTGTGAGAGCAATGAGCTCTGCAGCCTGTGCTGACTGGTAAGGAATGGGCTGTGCTTCCAGAATGATGTCAGGGAGAGTGACAATAGCATAGCCTGCTTGGTATGTGGTATCATTGGGTCTGTTGCAGGAGCCATCTACAAAAACAACATCTGCCTTAGGGATAGGAACAGGAGACATGTCCAGTCTGGGAGATGTTTCTGACTCAATGGAGGCTGAGCAGTCATGGGGTTCTGGAGGGTGGTCCTCAGGACCTTTGAGCCCCAGTAGAGCGTTGAGAATGGGTGCAGGACCTGAAGAGTTGGTGGCATACTGAATGGTGAGTGAGGGGTTGTTCAAAAGGAGAACTTCATATCCACTGAGGCGCTGAGCTGACATGTGTTGTGTGTGTAACCCTTTTAAAATGGTTAGAACATCATGAGTGGTGTGAAGTACTGTTGTGTGGCCTAGGGTGAGTGTGGTGGCCATTTCAGTTACCATTGCACAGGCTGCAAGTGCCCTGAGGCAAGCAGGCATACCTTGCACTGTGACAGGCATTACTTTGGAAAAAAATGCTACTGGGCGCAACTTTCCTCCATGAAACTGTGTGAGCACCCCCGCCATGGTTTTACAATTGTCCCTTGCAAACAAATGAAAAGGTAGTACATAGTTGGGGAGGCCAAGTGCCGGACTTTTCATTAACATACACTTTAAGCTCTCATATGCAGTTAACATTTCTTGTGACCATTGTACAATATTAGGTTTGTCTTTCAGTGTGGCTTGTCTCAAAATGTTATCATAATAGGAACAATCAGATATCCATTGTCTGCAGTAATTTACCATACCCAAAAAAGACAGCAGTTCTTTCTGGGTAGTTGGGGTGACCAGGCCCAATACAGACTGAATGCGCTGTGAACTGATTTTCCTCTCTCCCTGAGTGAGCACAAAACCCAAGTAATCAACATGCTTTTTACACCATTGCATTTTTATTTTGGACACCTTGTGTCCACATTCACAAAGCCAGTTTAGTAATGAAACACCATCCTCTCGGCAGGCCTCCTCAGTTTGACTACAGAGCAGCAGATCATCTGCATACTGTAGCAGGACTGAACCATGGTGAGGGTGCCAGGGCCCCAATGTGGCCTGGAGTACAATGCTATAAACAACGGGTGCATCAATATAGCCCTGGGGTAAACGGCACCAGGTGAGTTGCTTGCCCTCAAAAGAAAATGCAAAAAGTAACTGTGTCTGTGCATCCACTGGAATGCTAAAAAATGCATTTTTTAAATCAATTACAGAAAAAAATGCAGCATCTGCAGGGATAGCTGAAATGAGTGAGTTAATGTCAGGTACAATGGGTGCTATGGGCACAATGAGTTGGTTAATTGCCCTAAGGTCTTGTACAAACCTTACACTGCCATCTGACTTAGCAACTGGGTTGACTGGTGTGCAGTAAGGTGAGATTACGTGTCTGAGAATACCTTGTTGGAGAAACTGTTGTATCATTGGTCTAAGACCTTCAATCTTCTCTTGTGACAAGGGGTATTGCTTTTGATAGACAGGTTGTGTGTCAGGTTTCAGGGTTGCTCTATATGGTGTACAAGGAATGAGGCCAGTGTCATAGGGACCCTCTGACCATAGAGCAGGGTTTACTTTGTCAAAATCAGGTGTAATGTCTGTTGCTTCCCACACCGGTAGGTGTGGGGACTCGACCTCCAGACCGCTGCTAGTGGGTGAAGGGAGAATGGAGATTTCGAGTTTGCTAAGAAGATCCCTTCCCAGAAGATTAATTGGACATTCAGGTATTACAGTGAAATTGTGTTTACCCATATACGTGCCTCCCGTGGTTCTGACACTAAGGGCATCTGTCAGGTAAGCATCTGTGGGTATCCCATTGATTCCCATTGAAGGAGCAGTCTTTTCCAAGTGACCGTCGTACAGGTCGACACACAAAACACTAGTAGTTGCCCCGCTATCCACCAGGAAAGGGATTGCTCTCTTTCCTATAATCAAGGTTAGTAGCGGTGGGTCCTTCCAGTGTCTGGTGAGTTGGGCAAAGGCTGGGATACCCTCCTTCGGGCCCCGTCAGTGGGAGGGGTCCTGCCAATCAACCCGGAATCGGACATGATCCCGAAAGGGGTTGTTGTGTGATTGTCGGGGATGATCCCGGGAAGGGGCCGGAGCTTGGGGCTGTCGGGGCTGTTGTGAGGGATAAGGGCAATCCCTTGCCCAATGATCGTCCTTTCCACAGTTAAAGCAGGAGGTTTGTTTCCTGTCGGCAGAGTCAGGGGGATGGGGTGGCCTGGCTTGTGGGTTTTGATATCGGGCTGGATTACGGGGTGGGCCAGTGGAGTGCTGCTGGCGTCTATCTCCCCGACCTCTCTGATTTTGGAAACTATGGGTTGGGACATTTTGTGAGGGTTTCTTTACATCGAAGCATCCTGCAGCTTCTTTTTCATATAAATGTTTTTCAAACTCCTTAATGTCGTCAGAGGTCCAAGATGAGACACTCTGTTTGACAGGGACCATGATAGATGGCAACAAGTTATTTACAAAGGTGGAAATAAGTAAATGGTCTGTTTCTACAAGGGTGAGACCTGCATCTTCAGACCAGCACTTTTTAAACCTCTTCCAAAACTCAGTGACAGTTTCAGTAGGTTTTTGCTTGCATGCTACAGCGATGGGAAGGGAGGCACGGGTCTTAAAGATTTCTTTCATGTGTTCTCCAATTTCCTTCCACATTTGCTTTACACCTATCTCAGTATTGAGGGGGTAGCGAGCGGCATCATTTAGGGTTGCAGGAGTGTTGATAGAGGGAATCTTTTTCCAATCCCACCCGTTGTAGTGGTCTATGACCCCGTCTACAATTAACCTCATATCCTCTTGAGTATAGCTGCGTCCCGTGCAAGCCTTTTTCAAGTAGGCTATGCAACCATCGGGTGCAACAGTGGGTTTGGGACAGTTTTTAACAATTCTGTCTAAATCCTCTATTTCAATGGGTTTCTTTAACAACTGATCCCCTACTGTCATAAAGGGCAGGTGTTGGGTGGCGACACTGCTGGCACCAGCACTGTTTTCAAGGAAACCAGTGCCGGATCGCGTTATGGAGGGGGTAAGAGGGTGGTTAATGACAACAGTTGAGTCAGCGTTACGGCGGGAGGTGATTTGTTTGCTAGGAGTCTGGACTGTAGTTTCAAGCTTGGTTGCATATAATTGATCATGGCCAGGGCGGTCACCACCCTCAAGAAGAATGTTAGAATCGCCACCCACAATAGCTGCGTCAGGGGCACTAGGGGCGGGGGTGGTTGTGCCTGTGTGGAGGGTACTGTCAGGGGGGACTGTTCCTCCTGCAGAGCCTCCTGAGCCTCCTTCTCCTCCCCCTCCTCCCTGCCTCAGCATTCCTGACAAGGCAACTGCAGCTAAAAGATCTGTGTCTTTTAAGGAGGGATATAGGGGACTGTAGGGCGGGGGAGAAGAGTTTTTTAGAAGCTTGTTGCTTCTAAATTCCTCAGCTTTATGTAGTCTGGAAGTTACAGTTTTTATTCTACGCTGTTTCTGCTTGATATTTTTGTCATACCAATGAGGTGCTATCGTGAGCCATTGCTCTCCTCCAGCGCGCATATATGTCATGTCCCATTGTGGGTCATGATCATACCACGGCCAGGCTTCCTTGTCTCCCAGACAAAGCCCTTTGATCATGTCCATATAAAATGGATAATTAATACCATCACGGGGGAATGGGCTGGGGCTGCCAACTTTCTCTGTCCACCCCGCTAAGTTATCTACCCAAGGGTTAACTAAATAATAATCTGTGGTGGAGTTACGGGCAACATACTCCTTACATGTTTCCCCTGGTAAAGGTGGGGGGTAAATGACTGTCTTACTCTGACCCCCTCCCATAGTAAAAATGCAATCTACACCAGCTTTCTACGCAATTTTTTCAACAACTTACAACAACTTTCTATGCAATTTCACAACAAAAATGCAGTTTACAAAAACTTTCTATGCAATGTCACAACAAAAATACTTTATATGCAATTTCACAACAAAAATGCAATTTACAAAAACTTTCTATGCATGCATTAGCTAACACCAGTTAATTAGTCATTGACAATATCACAATATTATCTGTATAGTGAGAACATGAAATCTTTTGACGAGTACGATACTTACCATTCGTACAAGATGTCAGAAAAATACAGCGTTTTAAACAGGAAGCAAGAAAAGTGTTTGAGTAAAGATATCTGGCAGACGAAAACTTACCAGCCGTCTGGACCAAATATAAGAACTTATCTCACTACAACATACAAGAATATATATAGATGATCAAATCGAGGTATAATCTACGTTATGTATAGACCTCAGGTCTATTTTAAGTATCCCAGATACTAACGTCTTTGGAGAATTGCGCTTGGACCCCTGGTCCTTTCTCAGACGTATCTTTAAGTCCCAGACATTAAAGATTCTATGGTATCCCTGATACCTGTTTTATGCTTTTACATAAAACTTCGTAATATTAAGTCCCGGACTTAAATATTACCTTGTCACGTGTTCCCGGAACACTGACACGGATTCAGCTTCAGTGTATGACCGCAATCCCGTATGGCAAAGACAGACAATAAATTCTCTATCTTTACCATTCAGGGACGATCACTGAATTCCGGACATAGCCCCCAGCTGAAAGGAATTCTACCTCTCTTTGATTACCTCGATGTGATGATCTATCTGACGTCAGTGAGAGCAATCCTTAACATACAATGTATTGAGTCTGACACCCAGTAGTTAAGATTCACTCTGCTTTATTGAATGTTTAACATTGGTATAAAAAGAGAACACATAAGGGTGTAACTGATAAGTGTGAAAGGGCTCATTGGCTTAGGGGTGGTGCCTGGGTGGGGTACGTAGGGGTGGTTGCATACTTGACATAACATAATTGGATATAGCAGTTGCTAGGCAGATGTTATATACATTGCATCAGACGGAACTTAACACAGGATCTTTTAGTAACACACAGAAGTAGAAATAGCAGGTTTCATCTGGCATAGAACTGACCTTGGATGCCAGACCCACACAAGCCTGGTATCTGTATGAGAGACAAAGGCACCTAGCACAGGGCAGCACGCATCCATACAAACACATAAGAGTTCATATAGCATGTTTTAACCCTTCACTAGGGAAATAGAAATATTCACTTTTACACTGTAACCACCACAAGGAAACTGATCATATAAAAAGTAATATGTACAAAGACAGAAGAGGTAACCCTTCACTATCTCTTTATCAACCAGTCTATATATTAGCAGCAGACACAGTACAGTGCGGTAGTTCACGGCTGTGGCTACCTCTGTGTCGGCACTCGGCAGCCCGTCCATAATTGTATACTAGTATCCAATCCATCCATCTCCATTGTTTACCTGAGTTGCCTTTTAGTTGTGCCTATTAAAATATGGAGAACAAAAATGTTGAGGTTCCAAAATTAGGGAAAGATCAAGATCCACTTCCACCTCGTGCTGAAGCTGCTGCCACTAGTCATGGCCGAGACGATGAAATGCCAGCAACGTCGTCTGCCAAGGCCGATGCCCAATGTCATAGTACAGAGCATGTCAAATCCAAAACACCAAATATCAGTAAAAAAAGGACTCCAAAACCTAAAATAAAATTGTCGGAGGAGAAGCGTAAACTTGCCAATATGCCATTTACCACACGGAGTGGCAAGGAACGGCTGAGGCCCTGGCCTATGTTCATGGCTAGTGGTTCAGCTTCACATGAGGATGGAAGCACTCAGCCTCTCGCTAGAAAAATGAAAAGACTAAAGCTGGCAAAAGCAGTAGCACCGCAAAGAACTGTGCGTTCTTCGAAATCCCAAATCCACAAGGAGAGTCCGACTCCAATTGTGTCGGTTGCGATGCCTGACCTTCCCAACACTGGACGTGAAGAGCATGCGCCTTCCACCATTTGCACGCCCCCTGCAAGTGATGGAAGGAGCACCCGCAGTCCAGTTCCTGATAGTCAGATTGAAGATGTCAGTGTTGAAGTACACCAGGATGAGGAGGATATGGGTGTTGCTGGCGCTGGGGAGGAAATTGACCAGGAGGATTCTGATGGTGAGGTGGTTTGTTTAAGTCAGGCACCCGGGGAGACACCTGTTGTCCGTGGTAGGAATATGGCCGTTGACATGCCTGGTGAAAATACCAAAAAAATCAGCTCTTCGGTGTGGAAGTATTTCACCAGAAATGCGGACAACAGGTGTCAAGCCGTGTGTTCCCTTTGTCAAGCTGTAATAAGTAGGGGTAAGGACGTTAACCACCTCGGAACATCCTCCCTTATACGTCACCTGCAGCGCATTCATAATAAGTCAGTGACAAGTTCAAAAACTTGGGCCGACAGCGGAAGCAGTCCACTGACCAGTAAATCCCTTCCTCTTGTAACCAAGCTCACGCAAACCACCCCACCAACTCCCTCAGTGTCAATTTCCTCCTTCCCCAGGAATGCCAATAGTCCTGCAGGCCATGTCACTGGCAATTCTGACGATTCCTCTCCTGCCTGGGATTCCTCCGATGCATCCTTGCGTGTAACGCCTACTGCTGCTGGCGCTGCTGTTGTTGCTGCTGGGAGTCGATGGTCATCCCAGAGGGGAAGTCGTAAGACCACTTTTACTACTTCCACCAAGCAATTGACTGTCCAACAGTCCTTTGCGAGGAAGATGAAATATCACAGCAGTCATCCTACTGCAAAGCGGATAACTGAGGCCTTGACATCCTGGGTGGTGAGAAACGTGGTTCCGGTATCCATCATTACTGCAGAGCCAACTAGAGACTTGTTGGAGGTACTGTGTCCCCGGTACCAAATACCATCTAGGTTCCATTTCTCTAGGCAGGCGATACCGAAAATGTACACAGACCTCAGAAAAAGAGTCACCAGTGTCCTAAAAAATGCAGCTGTACCCAATGTCCACTTAACCACTGACATGTGGACAAGTGGAGCAGGGCAGGGTCAGGACTATATGACTGTGACAGCCCACTGGGTAGATGTATGGACTCCGGCCGCAAGAACAGCAGCGGCGGCACCAGTAGCAGCATCTCGCAAACGCCAACTCTTTCCTAGGCAGGCTACGCTTTGTATCACCGGTTTCCAGAATACGCACACAGCTGAAAACCTCTTACGGCAACTGAGGAAGATCATCGCGGAATGGCTTACCCCAATTGGACTCTCCTGTGGATTTGTGGCATCGGACAACGCCAGCAATATTGTGTGTGCATTAAATCTGGGCCAATTCCAGCACGTCCCATGTTTTGCACATACCTTGAATTTGGTGGTGCAGAATTTTTTAAAAAACGACAGGGGCGTGCAAGAGATGCTGTCGGTGGCCAGAAGAATTGCGGGACACTTTCGGCGTACAGGCACCACGTACAGAAAACTGGAGCACCACCAAAAACTACTGAACCTGCCCTGCCATCATCTGAAGCAAGAAGTGGTAACGAGGTGGAATTCAACCCTGTATATGCTTCAGAGGTTGGAGGAGCAGCAAAAGGCCATTCAAGCCTATACAATTGAGCACGATATAGGAGGTGGGATGCACCTGTCTCAAGCGCAGTGGAGAATGATTTCAACGTTGTGCAAGGTTCTGATGCCCTTTGAACTTGCCACACGTGAAGTCAGTTCAGACACTGCCAGCCTGAGTCAGGTCATTCCCCTCATCAGGCTTTTGCAGAAGAAGCTGGAGACATTGAAGGAGGAGCTAACACGGAGCGATTCCGCTAGGCATGTGGGACTTGTGGATGGAGCCCTTAATTCGCTTAGCAAGGATTCACGGGTGGTCAATCTGTTGAAATCAGAGCACTACATTTTGGCCACCGTGCTCGATCCTAGATTTAAAGCCTACCTTGGATCTCTCTTTCCGGCAGACACAAGTCTGCTGGGGTTCAAACACCTGCTGGTGAGTAAATTGTCAAGTCAAGCGGAACGCGACCTGTCAACAACATCTCCTCCTTCACATTCTCCCGCAACTGGGGGTGCGAGGAAAAGGCTCAGAATTCCGAGCCCACCCGCTGGCGGTGATGCAGGGCAGTCTGGAGCGACTGCTGATGCTGACATCTGGTCCGGACTGAAGGACCTGACAACGATTACGGACATGTCGTCTACTGTCACTGCATATGATTCTCTCCCCATTGAAAGAATGGTGGAGGATTATATGAGTGACCGCATCCAAGTAGGCACGTCACACAGTCCGTACTTATACTGGCAGGAAAAAGAGGCAATTTGGAGGCCCTTGCACAAACTGGCTTTATTCTACCTAAGTTGCCCTCCCACAAGTGTGTACTCCGAAAGAGTGTTTAGTGCCGCCGCTCACCTTGTCAGCAATCGGCGTACGAGGTTACATCCAGAAAATGTGGAGAAGATGATGTTCATTAAAATGAATTATAATCAATTCCTCCGTGGAGACATTGACCAGCAGCAATTGCCTCCACAAAGTACACAGGGAGCTGAGATGGTGGATTCCAGTGGGGACGAATTGATAATCTGTGAGGAGGGGGATGTACACGGTGATATATCGGAGGATGATGATGAGGTGGACATCTTGCCTCTGTAGAGCCAGTTTGTGCAAGGAGAGATTAATTGCTTCTTTTTTGGTGGGGGTCCAAACCAACCCGTCATATCAGTCACAGTCGTGTGGCAGACCCTGTCACTGAAATGATGGGTTGGTTAAAGTGTGCATGTCCTGTTTATACAACATAAGGGTGGGTGGGAGGGCCCAAGGACAATTCCATCTTGCACCTCTTTTTTCTTTTCTTTTTCTTTGCGTCATGTGCTGTTTGGGGAGGGTTTTTTGGAAGGGACATCCTGCGTGACACTGCAGTGCCACTCCTAGATGGGCCCGGTGTTTGTGTCGGCCACTAGGGTCGCTTATCTTACTCACACAGCTACCTCATTGCGCCTCTTTTTTTCTTTGCGTCATGTGCTGTTTGGGGAGGGTTTTTTGGAAGGGACATCCTGCGTGACACTGCAGTGCCACTCCTAGATGGGCCCGGTGTTTGTGTCGGCCACTAGGGTCGCTTATCTTACTCACACAGCTACCTCATTGCGCCTCTTTTTTTCTTTGCGTCATGTGCTGTTTGGGGAGGGTTTTTTGGAAGGGACATCCTGCGTGACACTGCAGTGCCACTCCTAGATGGGCCCGGTGTTTGTGTCGGCCACTAGGGTCGCTTATCTTACTCACACAGCTACCTCATTGCGCCTCTTTTTTTCTTTGCGTCATGTGCTGTTTGGGGAGGGTTTTTTGGAAGGGACATCCTGCGTGACACTGCAGTGCCACTCCTAGATGGGCCCGGTGTTTGTGTCGGCCACTAGGGTCGCTTATCTTACTCACACAGCTACCTCATTGCGCCTCTTTTTTTCTTTGCGTCATGTGCTGTTTGGGGAGGGTTTTTTGGAAGGGACATCCTGCGTGACACTGCAGTGCCACTCCTAGATGGGCCCGGTGTTTGTGTCGGCCACTAGGGTCGCTTATCTTACTCACACAGCTACCTCATTGCGCCTCTTTTTTTCTTTGCGTCATGTGCTGTTTGGGGAGGGTTTTTTGGAAGGGACATCCTGCGTGACACTGCAGTGCCACTCCTAGATGGGCCAGGTGTTTGTGTCGGCCACTAGGGTCGCTTATCTTACTCACACAGCTACCTCATTGCGCCTCTTTTTTTCTTTGCGTCATGTGCTGTTTGGGGAGGGTTTTTTGGAAGGGACATCCTGCGTGACACTGCAGTGCCACTCCTAGATGGGCCCGGTGTTTGTGTCGGCCACTAGGGTCGCTTATCTTACTCACACAGCTACCTCATTGCGCCTCTTTTTTTCTTTGCGTCATGTGCTGTTTGGGGAGGGTTTTTTGGAAGGGACATCCTGCGTGACACTGCAGTGCCACTCCTAGATGGGCCCGGTGTTTGTGTCGGCCACTAGGGTCGCTAATCTTACTCACACAGCTACCTCATTGCGCCTCTTTTTTTCTTTGCGTCATGTGCTGTTTGGGGAGGGTTTTTTGGAAGGGCCATCCTGCGTGACACTGCAGTGCCACTCCTAGATGGGCCCGGTGTTTGTGTCGGCCACTAGGGTCGCTTATCTTACTCACACAGCGACCTCGGTGCAAATTTTAGGACTAAAAATAATATTGTGAGGTGTGAGGTATTCAGAATAGACTGAAAATGAGTGGAAATTATGGTTTTTGAGGTTAATACTTTGGGATCAAAATGACCGCCAAATTCTATGATTTAAGCTGTTTTTTAGGTTTTTTGGAAAAAAACACCCGAATCCAAAACACACCCGAATCCGACAAAAAAAATTCGGTGAGGTTTTGCCAAAACGCGGTCGAACCCAAAACACGGCCGCGGAACCGAACCCAAAACCAAAACACAAAACCCGAAAAATTTCCGGCGCTCATCTCTAGGCGGGACGCTATCATGTCCACCTTTGGTTTTTCCCAACGGTTTACAATCATGTGGAAGACTTCTGCTGAGGAAGTCTGTTTCCCAGTTGTCCACTCCCGGAATGAACACTGCTGACAATGCTATCACATGATTTTTCGCCCAGCGAAAAATCCTTGCAGCTTCTGCCATTGCCCTCCTGCTTCTTGTGCCGCCCTGTCTGACTACGTGGGCGACTGCCGTGATGTTGTCCGACTGGATCAGCACCGGCTGACCTTGAAGCAGAGGTCTTGCTTGGCTTAGGGCATTGTAAATTGCCCTTAGCTCCAAGATATTTATGTGAAGTGATGTCTCCAGGCTTGACCACAAGCCCTGGAAATTTCTTCCCTGTGTGACTGCTCCCCCGCCTCGCAGGCTGGCTTCCGTGGTCACCAGGACCCAGTCCTGAATGCCGAATCTGCACCCTCTAGAAGATGAGCACTCTGCAACCACCACAGGAGAGACACCCTTGTCTTTGGTGACAGGGTTATCCGCTGATGCATCTGAAGATGCGATCCGGACCATTTTTCCAGCAGGTCCCACTGGAAAGTTCTTGCGTGGAATCTGCCGAATGGAATTGCTTCGTAGGAAGCCACCATTTTTCCCAGGACCCTTGTGCACTGATGCACTGACACTTGGCCTGGTTTTAGGAGGTTTCTGACTAGTTCGGATAACTCCCTGGCTTTCTCCTCCTGGAGAAACACCTTTTTCTGGACTGTGTCCAGGATCATCCTTAGGAATAGAAGACGTGTCGTCGGGATCAGCTGCGATTTTGGAATATTAAGAATCCAACCGCGCTGCAGCAACACTACTTGAGATAGTGCTACCCCGACTACCAACTGTTCCCTGGATCTTGCCCTTATCCGGAGATCGTCCAAGTAAGGGATAATTAAAACTCCCTTCCTTCGAAGGAGTATCATCATTTCGGCCATTACTTTGGTAAAGACCCGGGGTGCCGTGGACAAACCAAACGGCAGCATCTGAACTGATAGTGACAGTTCTGTACCACAAAACCTGAGGTACCCTTGGTGAGAAGGGTAAATTGGGACATGGAGATAAGCATCCTTGATGTCCAGAGACACCATATAATCCCCTTCTTCCAGGTTTGCAATCACCGCTCTGAGTGACTCCCTCTTGAATTTGAACCTTTTTATGTAAGTGTTCAAGGATTTCAGATTTAAATTAGGTCTCACCGAGCCGTCTGGCTTCGGTACCACAAACAGCGTGGAATAATACCCCTTTCCCTGTTGTAGGAGGGGTACCTTGATTATCACCTGCTGGGAATACAGCTTGTGAATGGCTTCCCATACCGCCTACCTGTCGGAGGGAGACGTCTGTAAAGCAGACTTTAGGAAACGGCGAAGGGGAGACGTCTCGAATTCCAATTTGTACCCCTGAGATACCACCTGAAGGATCCAGGGGTCCACCTGTGAGTGAGCCCACTGCACGCTGAAATTTTTGAGACGGGCCCCCACCGTGCCTGGTTCCGCTTGCAAAGCCCCAGCGTCATGCTGAGGACTTTACAGAAAACGGGAGAGGGCTTCTGTTCCTGGGAACTGGCTGTTTGCTGCAGCCTTTTTCCTCTCCCTCTGCCACGGGGCAGAAATGAGGAGCCTTTTGCCCGCTTGCCCTTATGGGGCCCAAAGGACTTCTTATGTTGAGAGGCTACCTGGGGTAAAAATGTGGATTTCCCAGCCGTTGCCGTGGCCACCAGGTCTGTTAGACCTACCCCAAATAACTCCTCCCTTTTATAAGGCGATACCTCCATATGCCTTTTGGAATCAGCATCACCTGACCACTGTCTTGTCCATAACCCTCTTCTGGCAGAAATGGACAGCGCACTTACTCTTAATGCCAGTCGGCAAATATCCCTCTGTGCATCACGCATATATAGAAATGCATCTTTTAAATGCTCTATAGTCAGTAATATATTGTCCCTATCTAGGGTATCAATATTGTTAGTCAGGGAATCCGACCAAGCCACCCCAGCACTGCACATCCAGGCTGAGGCAATTGCTGGTCGCAGTATCACACCCGTGTGAGTGTATATACATTTCACTGCTTTCTATCAGCAGGTTCCTTAAGGGCGGCCGTATCCGGGGACGATAGTGCCACCTGTTTAGACAAGCGTGTGAGCGCTTTATTCACCCTAGGGGGTGTTTCCCAACGTGCCCTATCCTCTGGCGGGAAGGGGTATGATGCTAATAACTTTTTAGGAATTAACAGTTTTTATCGGGGTGAAACCCACGCATCATCACACACTTCATTTAATTTCTCAGATGCAGGAAAAACTACAGGCAGTTTTTTCTCACCCAACATAATACCCTTTTTAGTGGTACTGGTATTATCAGAAATGTGTAAAAACATTTTCCATAGCCTCAATCATGTAACGTGTGGCCCTACTGGAAGTCACATTCGTCTCTTAATCGTCGACACTGGAGTTAGTATCCGTGTCGGCGTCTGTATCTGCCATCTGCGGTAACGGGCGTTTTAGAGCCCCTGATGGCTTTTGAGACACCTGGACAGGCACAGGCTGAGTCGCCGGCTGTCTCATGTCATCAATCTTTTGTAAAGAGCTGACACTGTCACATATTCCTTCCATAAGCTCATCCACTCAGGTGTCGACTCCCTAGGGGGTGACATCTCTGTTACAGGCAATTTCTCCGCCTCCACATCATTTTCCTCCTCATACATGTCGACACAACGTACCGACACACAGCACACACACAGGGAATGCTCTGATAGAGGACAGGACCCCACTAGCCCTTTGGGGAGACAGAGGGAGAGTATGCCAGCACACACCAGAGCGCTATATATATATATATATACAGGGATAACCTTATATAAGTGTTTTTCCCCTTATAGCTGCTGTATTGTTATACTGCGCCTAATTAGTGCCCCCCTCTCTTTTTTAACCCCTTTCTGTAGTGTAGTAACTGCAGGGGAGAGCCAGGGAGCTTCCCTCCAACTGAGCTGTGAGAGAAAATGGCGCCAGTGTGCTGAGGAGATAGGCTCCTCCCCCTTCTCGGCGGCCTTTTCTCCCGTTTTTCTGTGGAATCTGGCAGGGGTTAAAATTCATCCATATAGCCCTGGGGGCTATATGTGATGTATTTTCACCAGCCAAGGTGTTTTTATTGCTGCTCAGGGAGCCCCCCCCTAGCGCCCTGCACCCTCAGTGACCGGAGTGTGAAGTGTGCTGAGGAGCAATGGCGCACAGCTGCAGTGCTGTGCGCTACCTTGGTGAAGACAGGATGTCTTCTGCCGCCGATTTTCCGGACCTCTTCTTGCTTCTGGCTCTGTAAGGGGGCCGGCGGCGCGGCTCTGGGACCGGACTCCGAGGCTGGGCCTGTGTTCGGTCCCTCTGGAGCTAATGGTGTCCAGTAGCCTAAGAAGCCCAATCCACTCTGCACGCAGGTGAGTTTGCTTCTTCTCCCCTTAGTCCCTCGATGCAGTGAGCCTGTTGCCAGCAGGTCTCACTGAAAATAAAAAACCTAAAACTAAACTTTCACTAAGAAGCTCAGGAGAGCCCCTAGTGTGCACCCTTCTCGGTCGGGCACAAAAATCTAACTGAGGCTTGGAGGAGGGTCATGGGGGGAGGAGCCAGTGCACACCAGGTAGTCCTAAAGCTTTACTTTTGTGCCCAGTCTCCTGCGGAGCCGCTATTCCCCATGGTCCTTACGGAGTTCCCAGCATCCACTAGGACGTCAGAGAAATAAACATTTACAGATAAATTACAAAGTTTACCCGGCCGTTCCTGTGTCTACAAGGAACTGACCTCCCAATATCATTAGCTGTAACGTCAGGCTTACTATCAAGGCTACTGATTTACTGGCTGCAAATTACAGGTGCGGCCCAAAATTCTTCTTATATGATCCCTGATTACAATTTCGTGTGTCATAACTCTGCTCGTGTTCTTGTCTAGGGGGTTGATATACCTTTTGTGGATCTTTAAACCTATAACTTCGTGCAAAATGACCTTCCTTCTGGCAATTATAACATCTTATCACCTTTGACTTACCCACAGGGATCTGAGGCTTCTTACCTCCCTGTGCTTCCCTGTTTCTTTGGATATCATGGTCATGTCGTTGTCTAGGGGGTTGATATGACTTTTGTATATTTCTTGATCTACAATCTCTTGCAAAATGTCCCTCTTTGTGACAATGATAACAAACTATCACATTTGAATTTCTCACAGGGGTTTGGGGCTTAAGCTGGTGTGGCTTCATTGTCAGGGCTTGTCTACTGATTGTCATTTGCTTACTGCCCTGTGACTCCAGGTGTCTTTTGATGTTCCATTCATGGTCAATAGCAGACTCTCTCAAAACAGTCACCGAGATACCTCTCCAGTTAGGTAGAGAGGTTTGTACCCTTGTTCTCAACACTTCTTTTAAACCATCCATTAATACCTTAACCGCTATATCTCTATGTTGTGAATTTCTCTCAATGTCCGTGATCCCAGTGTCTCTAGCCATTACTTGCAGTGCTCGATTGAAATAATTAGAAGTACTTTCCCCTTCTTTTTGTCTTATGGAGAAGATTTTGTTCCACTCGACAACGGCTGGGAAATATACTCCTAACTGTCGGTTGATCTGCTTAATACATTCCTGATTGTGTTCCTCCGTACGAGGTACTTCTGTGTCTAATTTACAATCAGCAATAAATTTCGCAGGGTCAACGCTGGAGGGCAAACATGCCCTCAGCACTGTCCGCCAATCTTTGTTGGTGGGTTCTGTGGAGTTTCCTAATTCTTTAATAAACCTCTGACATGCAACTAGATCTTTCCTAGGATCAGGGAATTCAGACATAATTGCTCTCAATTCCATCCGGGACCAGGGACAATGCATAGCAATGTCTCTGACGGGAGTGACTCCCTGAGCGTCAGTCTGTCCATTTGGGACTGTGGTCACCCTGACAGGGTTAAATTCAACCACATCATCTTGTGTTGGTTCTACAATATGGGGTACATTTGTTTGTGCGTGATATATAACACCGTACGTACCTGTGGACACGACCTCACCTGACCCTCCGTTAGGGGGTTTGATTACTGCCTTTACCGATTTGGTCGCGTCCACCTGGATGTCTTGTATGATGGCTTCTGGAAAAGATGCCGACATCGTGCTGGGCTCACTTTCTTGCTGGTAATCCTGAGGGAAGAATAACATGGGGTGCAACTTGCACGGGTTAACAGTTGTACATTTAACAGTTTTACTTTTATCATTGTTACATTTGTTACAATTATTCTTATCATCAATAATACAGTTGCTAAGTGCATGTTTATCATACCCCAGTGTGCCATTCTCTGTAACCACTTTCTCTCTTGTTGCCATATTTTTCTTACCAAAGTGAGAGTCAGCTGTGTAAGCTAATCCTCCTTGTCTCTCACCTTCCCGTTGCCATAACTGTAAACAATCATAATGTCGGATCCGTCTCTTTGCAGATTTAATGAGACATATCCTTCTCCTTAGATTTTGTAACACCTTGGGGCTAAAACTGCCTACCCGTGGGAACTTTTCCCCTTCATGCACAGTCATTCTTTCCCATTCATCGCACAAAACCTCTGTGTGTGAACCGTATTTCTCATACATGATATACCTTGCCGACCCTATTGGCCGGTTTACTAAATCAACCTGAACCAGGGTTGATCGTCCCTTACCTGAACAACTGGCCCCCATCTTTGCAGGTGTTGCTTTCACTACCTCTGACCTTCAAATCAGGGTCTTCAGCGAACCCTTACAAAAACCAAGTTGCCGACGGTGAAAGTTCGACCGAGTGCTTTCACCCACTCTTCTCGCCCACGTTGGCCAGTACTTCAATCACTGACTCAGAGCTGCTGTACCCAACCTAGGGCCCCTATGAACCTTTATTTACTGGGGCATTGTGGGAGTAGGTTACCCGTCCCCAGCAAGTATCGGTTGATAGAGAATTCCTGAGTGACCAGCGAATCTCCCTTTAAAATAAAATTTTTTACACAAATCACGTTAGAATGTACAAATAGCGTTTATGACCCCTCTCATACGCAAACGGTACTGGGTCAAGTTACAAACTAATGCACACAATTACATGCGGTACAATCGTACTGCACATAAGCAACTAATCTTATGTGCGGAACGACCAACGGAATAGAAAATTGTGGCTGCGAATTCCTTCAGCCAGAGCTCAATGGCCTATATGGCCTATATGGGTATACTTCCTAGTCTGCTGCACCTAGACCTCCTGGTCTGTCTCTGGACCTCCTGGTCCGTGACCTCCTGGTCTGGGTCTACAGTAGACCTCCTAATCTGCTATACTCTAATGCTCTTATTTCAATATTTTAACAAGGGATGCCTCCCAAGCCACCACGCGCCGTCACTTTCACGGATGTACCTCACGAGTACTCGACTTCCTGGGGTTCCAACCAAAAATGAGAAACTTTTATATATATGCACACACTCTTTCACCTCATATACTCTTTACTTTCGTTTCTGTACAGAAATCCCTTTCATTCAGTATCGCAGTCTAGTCCCAAAAGGAGTTACAACTAGAGAAGGATTTATTACGCTAAAATTTAGGACACTGAGATTGACTTGCGCTATTATCGCGTTGCTTCCGTATCGCCTACTAAAACAATACTATCGTGTGATTTGTATTACGTGGGTGTACCCATACGCTCCGTTGCGTAATATACGCTACGTGTGTAAGCCCTTGCGTCGCGTACGCTTGTCCCGCCCTTTGTTAGGGACACGTGTACACAGGCCAGACACGTCCACAGTAACACAAGTAACACGTTTCTATCAATGCAAATTATATTTAACTGTAATCATTTACCGAGCACCACACAGCCCTCCCTTGTATCTTAGGCAAAGCCGTGTGCGTGTTTTACAAATTACTCCCTTACGTATTAATTTTACTTTTAACTACCAATAGCAACAAATCTTTCTCAGCACGTTATCAATGATAAATGGCAAACAGGAAAGTGAGATATGTGAAAATACGCAGATGAAAATGCAATTCTAAATTAATCTAATAACATACATTAATGTAAACACACACATAATATTACATATATGTACTAATCACTATTACATCTATGAGACCTTATTCAGTGCTTCTAATTTGCATATGAATGTGCTTTTAACTATCTGTGAAGGCGATTTCTTTCACTGCTGGGAGAGAAAGAAAAGAAAAAAAAACAGTTGAGAAGTATCACCAGTTACACAGGTTAATTTGCATCTCAATGGCCCATCTCACAAGTAGCAGAGTTAAAACAGACTCTTGAAGGGAGAAAGAGAAAAAACAACAACTTTGTTTTATTTCTGTGTCGTTCTTACATCAAATATTAATTTTACTATTAACTTACATTAAACTCTATCTAAACTATTTATAATTAATTATGATATGGATTAAATAAATGCATTGATAACTCAAATGGTGATTTCTTTTTGACAAGGGACGGCTGATTATTCCTGAGTCAACTGAAAATCAGCCATTCAGAAAAAAACAAAATTTTTTGACCTCCCAAAATGGCCGCTGCTCCTCCCCCTTCCACATCAATGAGGGTTACACAAAATGGAGGACAGACCATGCGGCCTCCCTTGTCACAAAGAAAATCATCATGCCAGCCCCTAAAGTTATTTTAGGCCTGAGTTAAAAATAAAACTATCAAGCTATGCAGAGCGATTAAAAATACTTTTAAACCTATTTAAACAGACAAGCAATCCAATCTGCGTGTGCAGTTGGCACCAAATAGAAATTAAAACCAGATTTAAAAAGACAATAGCTTAATGTTCTTACCTTCTTCGGTTCCGGATTCCACCAGCACTCCTACAACGTAGCGATGCAGACGCTTATCTAGTCAGCACTACCGTATCCCCAACCACCAACACGGATACCAAGTGATACTACCTTCCCCCTTTGCTGACAGATAAAGTCTGCTTGTGTTCGCTAGTGCGGATATGTGGAGGAAGGACGAGGCCCCAATTGATAAGAGTCAGTTATCTACCTTTTAACATTAGCTATATACTAATACCGTGTAGCCGTAGTGGCCGCTAAACCACGTGCACGTGCTACGCACTCCGTACGCTATTTGCGTACAAAGACCTCGCACGTGGCACGCAAGTTACGTACAAACGCTGCGCTGAGTGTACGGAATACACACAGCGAGCGTACATACAGATAATAACCTTTTAAACCGCTGGGTGAAATGAGCGGCCCCCCCATCCCTTCCCCCTCGCTCAGTACACAACACAATGTGCTGAGCGGGGGGAGAGAGGTCTGTGATAGATAGCTCAGCACACATCTCCGGGAGAAATCTCCCGTGTGTACCCCACCTAAAGTAGTTAACAAACAGCAACAAAGAAAAAAAACAAAGCTTCCACCCTGGCTGAAGATGTGTATAGAGGGTAATGAAAGTTGGCTCTTCCCTCTTACAGGGTACATTTTTAGCTGAACCCGGTTGGAAGGGGGGGAGGGGGGGAGTTGAAGGGATGAGCATTTGGGTCCAACTTGGGGAGAGAGAAGGGACGAAGACGGAGCCGAGGGGGAAGAGGGGAGGAAGGAGCATATGAAGTAAGATGTGAGCAGGGTTGTTCCCAGAGGAGTAGCCAGCCCACAGTAACTAGCCACATACTGTAGGAGTTGGAGCTAGGTGCAGGGGAGAGGAGGGCCCAGGTGGTGGGCAGAGAAGGGCTGTGGGGACGAAGAAGGTGGTTATCTCCATCCAGAGGCTACAGACACACTGCCTTTGGTAACCCTAGTCGGTGGATGCATTGCACCCCCCATTCTAAAACCTATGGAAGAGTGTAATACAGAGAGCAGACAACTTTCAGTGACAATAAATGTATTTATTTTTAGATTATTCTAGCCAGAGAAGAGTAAAGGTGCAGTATATTTTGTCAGAATTAATAATTTAAACACTGATGAAATGTTGACATAATTAGAATGTCAACAAAAAATCCCTGGTGGTCTAGTAGTGACTTACCTTGCTTTGTGATCCGGTTTCTCCAGTGGTGTATTCCTGGTCCTGATGACTGGTGGCAAGTATGGCTAACTCTAACCCCTAACCATTCTTCTAGTGCCTTACCATAACCCTTCCCATAGCCAAACCCTAACCCTCCCCCTAGTACCTAACCCTAACCTCCTCTCTTATAACCTAACCCTAACACTCCCTATAGTGCCTAACCATTATCTCCCCTCCCATAGCCTAACCGTAACCTTCCACCTAGTGCCTAACCCTAACCATCCCCCTAGTGCATATTCCTAACTCTTCCGGAGCTTAACCCTAAACCGCCTCCTAGTGCCTAATCCTAACTCTCCTGAAACCTAACCCTAACCCTCCCCCTAGTGTCTAACCCTATCCTCCCCTCCCATAGCCTAACTGTAATCCCCCCAGTGCCAAACCCTAACCTCCCCTCCCATAGCCTAACTCTAACCCCCCTGGTGCCTAATCCTCCACCTAGTGCCTAACCCTGACCTCCCCTCTCATAGCCTAACTCTAACCTCCCTGGTGCCTAACCCTCCACCTAGTGCCTAACCCTAACCTCCCCTCTCATAGCCTAACTCTAAGCCTTACCCGTCTCTCCCCCAGTGCTTAATCCTAACTCTCCCGGAGCCTAACCTTAACTCTCCCCCTAGGGCCTGACCCTAAAGTCTCCCATAGATGAACTCTAACCCTCCCCCTAGTGCCTAACCTTAACCTCCCCTCCTATAACCTAACCCTAACACTCCCTATAGTGCCTAACCATTATCTCCCCTCCCATAGCCTAACCGTAACCTTCCACCTAGTGCCTAACCCTAACCCTCCCCCTAGTGCATATTCCTAACTCTTCCGGAGCTTAACCCTAACCCGCCTCCTGGTGCCTAATCCTAACTCTCCTGAAACCTAACCCTAACCCTCCCCCTATTGTCTAACCCTATCCTCCCCTCCCATAGCCTAACTCTAAGCCTTACCCCCTCTCCCCCAGTGCTTAACCCTAACTCTCCTGGTGTCTAACCTTAACTCTCCCCCTAGTGCCTGACCCTAAACTCTCCCATAGATTAATTCATTCCCTCCCCCTAGTGCCTAACCTTAACATGCAGAAGTCACAGTATTTGCAGGTATTGATGTAGGCAAATGGAGCATCAAGAAGTGTGTTATGTACTAATCACGCTGAGGGCTGAATTAAGGGCCACATGCACCTGGGACTGAAATAGTTTAAGGGCCTATTATGGGAAGCAGGGGTGTGGCCAGTGCTGCATGGGTGTGACCAATGCCATATGGGTGTGTACACCATCTACACTACCAGCCCCAATGTCTCCCTAAACACATAAAAATAGAAAAATGTTAGCATTTTGTGAGGAAAATAGAAATACCAATTTTAATATTTATGATTTATGGTTGAGCATGTGGCTAGTTGGGCTGGTGGTCATCATGTTGTTATGACGATAGGCCTATTTTTATCTGTAGGCCTGTAGCTGTAGTTCCTCCTGCCCCATTGGTAATTTGGCCTTGATCCCAATCCTCTTCAGTTGTTTCCATTATAGTGTTGTTAATTCTTTATTTAGCCTTTGTGCTTTTTGAGATTCAAGTCCATGATTTGGTGTTAAACTGTAGTTGTCACATTCTTGACCAGTCTACCTAGGTCCTCCTACAAACCCCTCCTGGTGTGTCTACCCTGTTTCATACCTTTGAGTCATCTGCAAAAGGCATACTTTCTGTTCAATGCAGTACCATTTGCAATGCCACCAATAAATTATATTAAAAACTACTGGTCCAAGTACAGATCCCTAGGGTACTCCACTTATAAGTACATCCATCGGTGCCTGTCCACAAATGTAAAAGTACTAAGGTTTTATTTAAAAAAAAAAATCTGTGTAGGTCTAGTAGACACAGCCCGGTACAGTCGCAACATGCCGCGATGCGTATGCCCAGACAACAATGAGCGTGGCTATATCTGTATGATTTGTTTAGCAGGATCAGTTGCTGTTAGGCTGCTTTTAGTTTTATAGCTGTTTTCTTGCTAACGCTGTCAGAGAACTCATTAACGCTGTATTTTCCATGAGCGTAGGTGTGTGTGTGTGTGTTTTATTTATTGTTATGTGGTTATATGCAGCCACCATATTGTGCAGCATATCTCTCTATATAAATATGGGGCTGATTCAGAGGTGGACACTAATGGCTCCACTGCCATTGTGCAGAATTATGCAAAAGCTGCATGAGGTGTAGTAAGTAAAAAGTCACCCAGGATTCTGTGATGCGCTGCTGCATCTGAAGGGGCAGCATGGGATCATCTGCATGCACATCGGACATCTAGTGACCTTGAGGTTACTCAGGATGTCCGGTGAAATCACACTGCCACAGACAGTGAAGCTACGTCCAAGCCCACAGGAGGGACCAGATCTGAACGTGTACAGTGCGGCGCCTACTCACGCACAGATCATTAAACATCACAGATTTATGTAAATCTCAGAATCAGGCCCTTTATGTGTAACCAGTATTTCCCACTATTAGCTAATAAAACTGTTCTGTAACATGACTTTTTTCTTTTATCTTTGGCCTAATCTAAGCCAGACAGGGCCATGCCAGATCAGGGGCTCCAGCGTTACAACATGGAGGGGCAAGAGAAAACCTGAGATTTGGGCACTACCGTAAGTGCCCGATATGTGCTTAGCTGGACATTGCAGCAATGCCCAATGGATAGATGTAGCAAACCGTCTAAAGAGTTTGTTGCCCATAGCAACCAATAAGCTTCTAGCTATCATTTATCAAATATACTGTATTCTATAAAATGATAGCTAGAACCTAGTTAGTTGCTATCAGTAGCGGATCTTGCCACGGGCGAGCAGGACTTTTGCCCGGGGCGCCGCCTTCCGGAGGGCGCCGCACCATGGCAAGATCCGCTACTGCTGTGCACCCTGCTGCCCGCTGCCTGCTGTGTCCCGCTGTGAAAGGAACTAGACGCGTAGCATCTAGTTTCCCTTCGTGGAGAGGACCTTTACTGTGCGGTGCACGATGACGTCATCGCGCACCGCACAGCAAAGGTCCTCTCCACGAAGGGAACTAAACGCGTAGCGTCTAGTTTCCCTTCGTGGAGAGGACCTTTGCTGTGCGGGTGCACGATGACGTCATCGCGCACCGCACAGCATTTCAGCGGCGCTACTACTGTACAGGGGGCGTAACTGACCATGCCCCCTGTATGAAGCCATGCCCCTATTTCCCGCACGGGGCGCAAAAAGGCATAGAATCGGCCCTGGTTGCTATGGGCATTGTATTGTGGTCACTGGGATGCTGCTTGTATTGAATATCTCTCACTAGAATGGTAGATAGAGGGTTTCCGGTCTCTAGGTCGACAGACATTAGGTCGACCACTGTTGGTCGACATGCATTAGGTCGACATAGACTGTATGTCAACATGGTCACTAGGTTGACATGTACTAGGTCGACATGGAAAAAGGTCGACATGAGTTTTTAAAAAAAAAAATAATTTTTAAAAAAACTTTTTCATACTTTACGATCCACGTGGACTATGATTGGGAATAGTAACCTGTGCCAAGCGCAGTGGGGCACCTTACAAGAAGCATGGCGAATGAAGCGAGCCATGCAAGGGGATACGGTGCACTAATTGGTGTTCCCGGTCAAGAAAACGACACCATTTTTTTATTTAAAACTCATGTCGACCTTTTTCGATGTTGACCTTGTTCATGTCGACCTAATGACTGTGTCAACCTATTTCAGGTGTCGACCTAGTTACTGTCGACCAATAATTGTCGACCTAATGATTGTCAACCTAAGTGTGGTCGACCCTATGATCCACACCCAGACAGAGGCATTGTGGTGTATTTTGTCTATTACACTGCAAGAATAAATGTGAGACCAGTGGGTGTTTAACAATGAATGAGACCCCAGTAAGAATGATCTACATTATAGTGACCAGGCTTCATACAGCAGCCAGGACTTTTTCTTTTACCGGGTCGGTGCTAATCTTTGGAATTCTCTGCTGTTGGATTAAGTAGTAATAATCATTTAATGTGTGTACTTGTCACCCTGGTGTGCTGCCTACCAGTGCAATACCTCACCTACTGGTGTGATCTCCACCTCCTGTGACAGGATGCTTCTGCTGGTTCTGTGACTGCCTACCATGCTGCATTGGCCTTGCTTATTACCATTGTGGCTAATGCTAACAATTTGCTAACCCCCAATTTGTGTTGTGCCGCGCTTATAGCTGATTTACTCCAACCTACATGAGGCTATTTTTCATATTTTCTAGGGCTACTTTAAGTTCCCAATCCGCCCCGGTCTGGCATAGAAGAAACGTGAATGATAAATCAAAGTAAATGTACCAGGATGGTATTGACAAGCCATTAGAAAGTTATCGGAAGATAGAAACCCTTTATAACATTATTTTATACTGTGAATTTCTTACCCTGTTTCCAAGACAAAGACATTGGGGGTCATTCCGAGTTGTTCGCTCGTTATTTTTTTCTCGCAACGGAGCGATTAGTCGCTAATGCGCATGCGCAATGTCCGCAGTGCGACTGCGCCAAGTAAATTTGCTATGCAGTTAGGTATTTTACTCACGGCATTACGAGGTTTTTTCTTCGTTCTGGTGATCGTAATGTGATTGACAGGAAGTGGGTGTTTCTGGGCGGAAATTGGCCGTTTTATGGGTGTGTACGAAAAAACGCTACCGTTTCTGGGAAAAATGCGGGAGTGGCTGGAGAAACGGAGGAGTGTCTGGGTGAACGCTGGGTGTGTTTGTGACGTCAAACCAGGAACGAAACTGACTGAACTGATCGCAGATGCCGAGTAAGTCTGGAGCTACTCAGAAACTGCTAAGAAGTGTCTATTCGCAATTCTGCTAATCTTTCGTTCGCAATTTTGATAAGCTAAGATTCCCTCCCAGTAGGCGGCGGCTTAGCGTGTGCAAAGCTGCTAAAAGCAGCTTGCGAGCGAACAACTCGGAATGACCCCCATTGTCAATTATGAATTTAACTTGTTAATTAAGTGAAAGGGAGACATGATATTTTCCGGGAGATGTATCACCCCTGGAGAGAGGTAAAGTTGGGTATTTGCCCAAAGCAAATGATTCTTCTAACTACAGGTATCATTTCATGTACTGTGCTAGTGACAGATGATGAGGTGGTGCTTTGGACATTTCCACTTTCTCTCTCCAAGGCTTGATACATATCCCCAAGAGTGCTGTATATAAAATATATGTCTAGCTGCTATACAGCAGGCCAGCAGCACCAGCAGGACAGTAGAGTAACAGTCATATCAGTAATAATTTGCGGACCCTGTGAAATTAGCATGCAGTAAAGAATGGAGACTCAGTCAATGAATACATAAAACATTTTTTAGTTTGTTAAAATATAAAAAATGTATTATGTGGAATATTTAACAAATAATATTAGCGAGACATCTCCGAAAACAGTCGTTTTTGTGGCTGCCCACAAATATTAAACAGCCCCTGAATGTATATATTGGGGACTGCAATTGATATTGGAGAGATCTGTTGCATGCCCCCTATATTGATCATACAATCAGCCACCAAAAGTTTCTACGGTAGTTGGTAAACTGTGAAACTCGCTAAGCTCCAGAATGCAAAGCATTGATGAGCTTGGCCCGGCAGCTAATGCCATTTCTAAATGGTGTTTGTAGCCTGTTGGCTACATTATGCAATTCTTCCCAGGAGAAGGATCCTTGGGATCCCTCTGCATTACTGTCTGCTCTCACATACACAGTCTGACGATTGCACATGTGAACTAGCACAGCCGGCATCTAAACCCGCTTCAGTGATTATTTTACTTCTTACACATTGCAGGGACGGGCATGAGATTGGTACTCATTATGGCATAAAAGCTACACCTCTGGACTCACAAAGAGTCATCCTTCAGCACTCAGGAGAGGAAAAAACCCCTTGGGGGGAAACCTCTGGGGAACCATGGCCTCAGGATCGCCCTTCCCTCTGGGCATTAAGAGGTGTACTAATAGGGGGATCAGTATGATATACCGGTGCATGGGATGCCGGTAGTTGTAATACAGATGCTGGGATCCTGGTGTTGAAAAGACCAGAGGCGTCACCAGATGTGGTGACACCCGGCACGTACCCTGGATCTCCCTGCGCGCCGGAGGCATGATCGCAGCGAAAAGGGGGGGGGGGCTCATAAGGGGGCGTGGTCACATCCCTTGCAGGGATCCTGCTGAATTCGTAACTCCAGGGGCGTGCCCAGCATCTCCAGAGATGCTGGGCTGTACTGGGCAGCCCCCGGAAACACTCTTCCTTTGCTGTTGGCTCCTCATCAATGACAGGCGCCAGGTGCTGTACGATGCTGTCACACTGCAGCACCTGGCTCCTGTCACTGCGGAGGAGCAAGGGCTGTGGTGTCACCCCCTCCAAGGGTGACACCCAGGTGAGGGCCGCACCCCCCGCACCCACCTTTTGACGCCACTGGAAAAGACTGACAGGGGTAAGGGGTGTTCTCCCCTCTCCCCACCCCCTAACCCTCCCTGTCTGCAGCCTAACCCCAACTCTCCTGCGGAGATGCCTAATCCTAACTTCTGTCCCCGCTGCCTAACCTAACCCTCCATCCCTCCCCCGCAGCCTAACCAACCCCTGGGGGTGCCTAACCCTAACCCACCCTGCCCGCAGCCTAACCCTAACCTCCACCCACCCGCAGCCTATACTTAAACCCCCCCTTCCCAGCCTGACACCTAAACCTAACCCCCCTCTACCAGTCAGGATTCTGGCTGTCAGGATTCCGGCGTCGGTATCCTTGCCCATTCGGAGTTCCGACATCGGGATTCTGAAGAGTGTCGGGATCCTAGTGTCTGTATTCTGACTGCCGAGATCCTGACAGCCGGCATCTTGACCGCATCCCCTAATAAGTAATGCATATGTCCCAACATTTGGAGCATGTAATTAGGGACTGTGCACGCGCCAAAGGGGGTAAGAGCATGGGCTTCTAGGATGTCCGCCCATTTTCATTATTTTGGGGGAATGCCTAGTGCTCCCCAAGCAACTGGGCTGCCCACAGGCTCTCCTCCCAGGGCAGCTATTCGGGGATCACCCACTGTGTTCGGGATGCTTGGGAGCTATGGGTAATGGGAGGGGTACGATACTTACCTATACTTGCCAAAGGTCAGTAGCTGCTGTGTAGCCGAAGGGGAAAGGATGAAAAAAACATTGTTAGGGCATGAACAAGCAGAGAGACAAACTGCAAACAGTGGTGTGGTTGTATAGAGACAAAACTCTCTCTGTTACTCTAACTATTGAGGACACGGAAAATGCATAAAATAAGAACAGTTAACCCAAAGGGCCCATTGTTTTGATACAATGCATACATTGGGCAGGGGGATAAGTTCTTTCTTATAGTAATAAGAGGGTAAAAGAAAATAAATTTGAGCAGTAAATAATAAAAGCTATAAATTGCTAATATTTAGGGGTCAATTCAATTAGGTTTGAGTTGCCATTGCTGCAACGTTTAAACACTGGCAACGGCACCCAACCTCGCACCTTTCGTGGCCATATTTCAGCCTATGGGGCTGCGGGCACTTTGAGTGAGTTTGGGCTGCAGGGAAAGTACGGCTGTTGTAAGACCAAGTCGCACCTAATTAAATTGACCCCTTAGTTACTAAATGGAATAAAATAGTAAAATATAATGGTGTAATTGAGGCCTGATTCAGTTGTGGTAGTTAAAGCGATCACTGCTACAATCTTTTGCCGTTCGCAATTGCATCGTGAGTCTGAGCAGTTGTAGGCTGAGCAAGTCTCTTAGACACAGAAGGCTCTCCAGCAGCAACACAGGTCGCAATGGGTAATTTATGCACGAGCACGGAATGGCGTTTGAACGGACCGGACACACCTGTGTACAGTTAGCCACTCCCATTACCACCCCAAATGCAGACTTCTTGTCCACCACTTTGCGATTTTGTGCGCAGTGCAGCTTACACGTATGCGTGGTGAAAAAGCATTGAGCCACTTGCGTGCAACAGCAGCTTTGCGTCCACAGCTGAATCAGCCCTATGCAGTAAGGAAAAGAACTCTAGGAAAAGAGCTACTTTATGTCACCTTTATTCAGTGGTGCGAGTATGCGGGTACACTCGGGAATGGAGTACCCTTAAGAATTTTGCAGCAGGTATGCAGTACCATCTACCACACACTTTGCACCCATGACCGCCAGTGCCAGATTAAGGTCCACATGGGCCTGGAGCTGAAATTTATGAAGGGCCTATAGTGTGCCACCAAACGGGGTGGGACCAGCACCACGGGGGTGTGACTAATGATGTGGAGGGCATAACCAGTGCTTTGAGGAATGGTCTGTAAAGGTGGTATGTCTAGCACCATGATGGTCTTAGTACTGCCTACCTTCGGCCACCTCAATGTCCCTCCCCTCTTCACATACATATATATATATATTATGCCCCCGCCCTCACAAACACATTTTGGTTGCATGATAGTAGTCACCTTTGGTAATATGCACATATCGCAGCACCTGTGGGCAGGCACAGGTGTAAGTATTGCTGCCTGTGCTACACTATCTTTCCCACCACACATTTCAATACCCAGTGATCGCGCTGAGCCAAAAAAAAAAGTGGGTCCCAGGGACCCCTCACTTGTAAAAATTGGGGTCCTACCGGTCTTTTTCTGGGTCCCATCGGAATGAAGGTTCTTATTAATTTTAATCTTGTTTGGACACTACAAAAGTGTTGCAAGATGGGGGGGATGGGGGGTGACAGTGCTGCTGGGCTGTGTAGCATGCAGGACACCCTGCACCAGAGCTGTAACTAGACATTTTGGTGCCCTTAGGCAGAAAGTGAATTGGTGTTACACCACGCAGCCCAAAAAGTATAGGTAGAGCGCGCCTCAGGCGCGCGCAAAATTTTAGGGGCGTGGCTTCATAGGGAAGGGGCGTGACCACATAATAGTGTCAATTCACATTACACCACACAGTAGTGCCGCTTATACACATTGCACCAGGTAGAACCTCCTATGCACACTGCGCCAGGTAGAGCACGTCATACACTTTGCTCCAGGTACAGCACGTCATACACTTTGCACCAGGTACAGCACGTCATACACTTTGCACCAGGTACAGCACGTCATACACTTTGCACCAGGTACAGCACGTCATACACTTTGCACCAGGTACAGCACATCATACACTTTGCTCCAGGTACAGCACGTCATACACTTTGCACCAGGTACAGCACATCATACACTTTGCTCCAGGTACAGCACGTCATACACTTTGCACCAGGTACAGCACGTCATACACTTTGCACCAGGTACAGCACGTCATACACTTTGCACCAGGTACAGCACGTCATACACTTTGCTCCAGGTAGAGGACTTATACAAATTGCACCAGGTAGAGCACGTTATACACATTATGCCAGGTAGAGCACGTTATCAAACACATTGCGCCAGGTAGAACACGCTATACACAATGCGCCAGGTAGAACACGTTATACACAATGTGCCCGATACAGCACGTTATTATACACATTGCGCCAGGTAGAGCACGTTATCATACACATTGCGCCAGGTAGAACACGTTATACACATTGCGCCAGGTAGAGCACGTTATCATACACATTGCCGCTAGATAGAGCAAGTTATCATACACATTGCACCAGGTAGAACACGTTATTATACACAATGCACCTGGTAGAGCACTGAGGCACATTGCAGTAACCACTTATGACTTCCAGTTGCACAAAGGGGCCATTTGACACTTGTGGCTCCACCCCCAGCAGCGAATCACTGACACCATTTTTTCTGACAGCACAGTGCAGTGAGTGCACTGGCACAAATAGCCAGCCGGCGCCTGTAGTGGCCGCAGCCTGGAGGAGCTCTATGTGAAATCGCAAGCAGAGGCTGTTGTCTGGCAAGAAGCTCGTCCAATCGCTTCCTCTGACGGGCTGGCTACTGCTAAATATACCGACAATCAGTTACAACTGTGTCAAAGTAGTGGAGCCCCAGGTGCAATGGGAAAGTCAGTGTCACTGCACAGTTGTACTGATTACTGGTATATTTAGCAGTGGCCAGCCCGCCAGGGGAAGTGATTGGAGGAGCTCCTTCTTGCCAGCCTCTGCTTGCGATTTCACAGATAGCTCCTTCAGGATGCACTGTGCTGTCAGAAAAATGGTGTCAGTGAGTCGCTGCTGGGGGCGGTGCCACATGTGTCAAACAGCCCCTTCATGCAGTTTGCCTCCTGGCCCTGCATACCGGTCATTTACATCTGCCGCCCGAAGTCAGGCCCCCGAACCTTACATTCTATCTCCCTGCGTGCCCGGCTCCCACCGCCCGAGGTCAGACCCTGACACTCTGGGCGGCCTCACATTGCACACACGGAGCTTGCAGCCCCCGGACATCCCGCATCTGCACCAGCTACTCCAGGTGAAGCGGGGCGACGCAGCACTGTCTACTGCTTACCTACAGCGGGAGCTGCGTAGCCCGGGCGGCTCCTGCTGCTTACACTGCCCTCTCAGGGAGCGGAAAGGTGATTGTCGGGTCTCGGTGGGGCGTTGAGCGGGTCCCGGGTAGGGGAGTGGCGGCGGGCAGATCCGGAGCGGTACTCATAGTCGCAGAGGAGGGTGCTGGCGGCAGAGCGGAGGTGGAGCCGGATGAGCGGGGCCAGTCTGTCAGCCCTGCAGCACAGATTTATGT